>NW_027185252.1:940000-1017500 GCF_022577435.1 Embiotoca jacksoni
AACATGTAAGTTGAAAGCAGGATGTCAAAATGAAATTATTCTGCTCACGCCGTCTGGCTCATTCGAAACTCTCGAAAACAGATCATTTATGAATTTGATCAAATGGATGCATTTATTAAGATATTGCTTCCAAAGATACGCCCAGGTGGTAAATACAAAGGCGGGCGGCCTTGATGTTCAGCGCGCAGACAGATGAGTCAGAAACGGCCGAGTCGTGCGTAATTCTGCGTCCGTCGAGGTGAAGAGTCAAGAAAAAGAAACTCGATTGCTGCACGCGGGTCGGTCGTTATCCGGGTAACTTCCTGTCGCGATGCTCTCTGACCTTCAGCAGAAGAAAAGGATCGGTGTGAAAATTGTTAATGAAGCTTTTGATTGCAGTCAACATGCCACTTACCACTTGCAAGGTCTCCGTCTCCCTTTGAATACTAATCATCGCCGATGTATCAGGCGCGGTTATGCAGCGCTTCCTCCTCGCGAAGGAATAAAGTGTAGAAATGTTCCCACACTGCACCGGGGCATTAAGTTTACCGTCGCCTCCGCGATGAACTTTGTCAGCCTTGAACTTTGTTTAACTTCGCGGTGCCGAAACATCACTTCAAATCCTCCACAATTCAAGTCACGTCTGTTATTTATTGCTTAAAATGAGCGGCCGCTAACACGCACTCTTTCCAACCCTGTTTTTTGCAATTAACAAGGATTATTCTCACACAGCTAATGAACGTTAGCATTTCTTCCCGAGCTCGGGGCGAAAAAAAACACCTCGATGTGACATGTTGATGAGCGGCCCAATTAACCGGCAGACGGGGTCAGAAGTCGATTCCGGCATCAAGACGTTTTAAAAGAAAAAGAGAAGTTGCTCCTCGGAGTTCCCGCCGGCATCCGCAGAAATAGTGATTAAAGCGCCGGCGGGGTAATGAAGCGATGCGAGGCCGAGGCGAGGTCCTCTCTCGACGAAGTCGGATCTGCGGGTCGGGATCCTCGGCCGGGGGACGGGTTATTGACACGGAGTAATCTGTGTCGTGTCGGTCCCGAGGCCTGGCGGGAGGCCGGCGAGGACCGGTCTGTCGGTTCCACTCGGGGAACGCCACTTAGTGCCAATCACTCAGAGGAAGTTGGACCGGCTTCCATCTTTCTCTTCTTCTCCCTCATTTCTTTGTCCAACTCACACACACACACACACACACACACACACACACACACACACACACACGTAAGACACACCAACCCGTCTCACTGCCAACACTCCAGCTCGACAGTGCACTGTGTGTGTGTGTGTGTGTGTGTGTGTGTGTGTGTGTGTGTGTGTGTGTTTCTCAGCAGCAACAAACACGAGGCCCCCGCCTTTGTTTTAGTTTTTTCCTCAAACACAACCTGTCTGGCTGCTCTGTGACAGAGGAGCTAATTTGCAGCGGCAGAACGTTTCACCGAGCCGCCACGCAGCTCTGGCACCCGTCCACCAACCGGGCCCATTATATTAGAATATCTCTCCATGCGTGCCACAGTAACACATTTACAGCCGATGAGCGCGGGGCGTTCTGCCCTAAATTAGCCGTGACTTGCTTTTTCAAAAGGGTCATAAATAGCCGTGAATGTTTCATAAACAGCCCTCACAGAAGCTGCGCGACGATACGGCGATGCGGTTTTTAACGGGATGCGTTGTCATGACGGCGCGCGGCCGCCCAGAAAAGCCCTCCCGCGCGCTTCTGAGACCTCGGGATTAACGGCCGCGCCCTCGTCGCCATGGCGACTTCGGCGAAAGCTGCATCTCCGGCATCAGCTCGGTGACACACCCGGATGGGTCGTAGTGTGGGTGCATGCGTGAGTGTTATTCCGTACCGCGTGTGTGCGTGTGTGCGTGCGTGCGTGCGTGTGTGTGTGTGTGTGTGTGTGTGTGTGTGTGTGTGTGTGTGTGTGTTGGGTGTGATGACAGACGTGTCATTCCCCGTCACTTCTCTCGCCGTCTGTCGCCGTCACCGGAATAACTTGAGAGTGCATGTCTTTTTCTGAAAGCGAAAAACACGTTGAAATCAAACGCTGACAGTCTTGTTTCCCCGGCAACCCCGGAGAATTGACACAGAGCACTGAAAGCGAAGAGTATTTAGGAATCTCCGTGTGTCCCAGTTGTCATCTCGCTGCACAATGTAAGTGTTTGGAGAAGAGTTTAATGTTTCCTGCAGGACATGAACCTTCAATGGGAGAATTAAAACATTGTAAGTGCTGCTGCAGCTCTAAATACTAAACCACGATAACGTCTGAGATTATTTATTGAGGGAAAAATTGAATGTAGTTCACATTGTGGTATTTACAGTGTCTCCGAAGCATCAACTTTTCATGGGCTCAGACAGAGAAATCTCTTTTTTTCATATTCATCACGATGCATTTTTTAAAAAGTCAATTGGGGTTCTTAATATTTTACTGAGCTGAAGAAAAAGAGGAATTTTCATTGAAAGGAACTTTTTGTCCTCGAGTTTAACTGAAAATTTAAGTCATCAAAAAACAGCACATTTTCAAATTTGGTCAAAAGACAACGTTAAAAGCTGCACTGTAAGGTTGCAGTGAAAAATGATGATACGATTATTATGCCAGAATACTGTCGGGGGAAATAACTTTTACGTTCTCCAAAAAGCCAAGCTGTTAATCGATTTGTTTTTTGGACTTACTACCCTCCAATGGATGGCAAGAAGATTGTTCTCATGGTAAGGTGGGAAACTATCAACTGGAAGTCGCTGTCGGGACGAGAAATCCTTATAGATACAGAAAATGAAATATTTGACCACGGTTCCTGTGATGTGTTGAATATCATCCGGGCCGATCGGTGAAACCGGAAGTCCGTCGCCTGGTGCAGGTGAGACCCGGCTTTTCTTCAGAAGGTGTTCCAACACGGACGCCGTGGATGTTGCGCATTTGTCCACGTCGCAGCGGCGAGTACTCTGCTGCAGGAAGAAGGCGTGTCTGTCCGACCGGCTGAAAGAAGCTTTCAAACTTTCTTTTTTCCCGACGCTCTCCCACCTCTCATTTTGGCGGACGTCCCGCGGCGCTCTTCTGCTCCCGCCTGCCCGTACGTACGTCTGTCTGTCTGCACGTCCGTTCCAGAGGCGCTGAAATATTTCTGCTGAGGAAAGTGAAGCTGGAAGCTCCGGCAGAAGGTCGCTCGGCCGTATTTGCCTTTTCAGAAGTCGCCTTATCTGTCTGACACAAAAAGGATTGCGGCGAGCAAGAAAAGGGACGCCGACGGTTCTGGATTCCATTCACAGCCAGACGCTGGCGGTCCTGCGTGGGCAGAGGCTCACATCTGGCAGGTGCTTGTTTTATGAGAGCAGTTAACAGTGGATCAGGGAGGCTTTATGGCAAAACACATACACATGCACACGGGCTTGAGCTCAGGCAAACAGAAGATGCACACGCACACACACACACACACACACACACACACACACACACACACACACACACACACACACCACCAGCAAGCCCAATGTTTGAAGCCGTTTTGAATTTTAGGCCTGGGATCTGCAATCAACTAAAACAGTCTGTAAAGGAATTTGTAGATATTTTTATCATTGTTACGACAACTCTTATTTTAAAGGTGCTTTTGAATGAATTATATATCACCCGTTTTGTTTGTGTACGGCCGTTATGAAGCCTCGAGTTTGGATTTTTTTTTTTTGTCCGTCGCCGTCTTTGCGAGTTCGGAGCGGTTTGGAGCAGGAAGTGACCATATTTGGACGAGCTGGGGGAGGAGCCAGCGGTGGATCTGACTGATCGGATTGGAAACATGACCATACTATGCCCCGCCCACCGATAGCTGTAACCTGACTGCACCACAGGCCTGTCAATCAAACAGACACACACCCCAGAAACAGGTCTTTTTGAAGTTTATTTTCTAATTAATGAGGGATTATTTTCAGAAAACTAATAAAAAGGAGCGACTTCAGCTAACAACACTGAAATATCTTCTGGAGAAATTTTATTGACTAAGAATTTTACAAGAGAAGTTGAATGGGAATCTATGGAGGCTTTTTGGAGCCGACCTCTAGTGGCACTCGCTGGTATCGCAGCTTAAGACACTTCTGGATCGGAACCATTTTTCAGACCCGGAAGATACAAACACTTTTATATCCAGTCGGTGGTTAAGATGCAGTGTTTAGTAAAACTGCGAAGACTTTCATGCTTGTTTCTTTGTTTTGATTTACAGATCAGTGATTTATAAGATTATAAACAACAGTAATGTGTGTGTTTAGGGTCGTTTTCTGAAATCGTGTTTTTATGGTGGCAATCAGTTGATCCAGATAAAAGTAAAGTGAGCAGCCTTTTGCAAAGATGACAAAAGGTTCACTGGGAATGTTGAGAAAAACAACCTGACCATAAACAATTCTAGTCTGCACACACACACACACACACACACACACACACACACACACACACACACACAAACAGAGAGAGAGCTACTCATCCTTGACTCTGAAACTGGGTTGATGGGGGGCAGCCTATCTCCTATGGCTCACCCCGTGCTGACAGGCTCATTATAGTGGAGTTAGAGTGGAGACCTTGGTGTGACAGAACCAAAGTCATCCCGGCCAGCATCCCTCCGGCTCTCCGTCCCGTCCGACCAGCACAGCCCCCCGTTCATCCCAAAACCCACCGACCCCCTCCGGGACCGGAGCTCCTTCAGACCCTCAGCAACACATTTCGGACAGACTGAAATGCAGCTCGACAAAGCAAAGGTTTTTCTTGTTTCCCAGAGGAGTGCAGCGCTGTGGTCAAGTTTCTGCTTTCTTTAAAGTCTGACAAAACGGAGGGCAACATAAAGTAACGAAGGAACGATACCGGACGAGGTCTGTGGTCCACAAACATGTCACGTTATTGACACGTTACCATGACTACTTCCCTTCGTACATTTACAAATAATCCTCTTACATGTCAGTGCGCTTACTTTTGTATTGCAATAATTTGGACAGTGTTCGTGGTGTTGTTTCAAATTGTTTTACACCGACAGGAAATGACCTCATCATGTGAACACGTCACCTGCCAAAATATCTGCAGCTTTAATTATTTTACCCAGAAATCAACGTGTTGTCTTTGCCCTCTGTTAACACACTCAATAAACACACTGATTCTTCTGTCCAGCAGCAGTTAGTGAAAAATAAAAACACTTTTTCTGATGTGTTCAGGAACTGCAGCTTCCTCAGACGCCTTAATTTGAAAATCCTTTACATCAGTGGCTCCGCCCCTTCCTCTATACAGCCGAGATGACACAAGTCACAAAGATGCATAACAGAAAATAGTTCAAATCTTTACAAACTCCACAATGAAGAGACTTAAAATCCTGAATAGAACCAAGAAAAATGCATCGTGGATCATCTTTTTTTTTTTTTAATGTAAAACATGATAAAACTTCAAACCTAATCTGGACATCCATCCAAATTGTTTTATCAACATTTCAATACACTGAAATTGATTCATTTATTGCAAACAACTTGTTAGTTTTAGGCTCAGATTCATCGAGCAGTTTGTGTCGGACCAGTCGAAGGGGGTTGACCGACTTTTTTTTGCAGCATACTTGGTCCTTTATTTTTTTTTCTTCTCACTTCACAAGTATGAGGGAATTCTTTAGTCTCTATAAGTGAGTCTACAGAAAGAAAGAAAAACACCTGAACCGCAAACACACTACAATGTGGCGCGTCGCATCCGAAGGTATCTTCTCAATTCCTAGAGTTAAGTCATCCATCACGCAACTGTAAGACGACATATCTGGGAGACCGCGTCGAATCGGCCGCTTCCTATTAACATATCGCATTGTTTGGTGATTGACTGCCGAGGTGGCGGAGATCACGGGAGCTGATTATCGCCGGAGGGATTAGTGATAAATCCTTTTCATGACTCCCAACCACACGACGTCTCCTCTACCTTTTAAATCTCTCTCCCGGCAGGTCCTCTCTCCGTCTGCTCCTTTCACACCTCGCTCGCTCTCCCAAAGTCCTTCTCCGTCTTCACCTCTCTCTCTCTCTCTCTCTCTCTCTCTCTCTCTCTCTCCCAGAGCCACCGGCACGCTAGGAAAATAGAGTGCACTCTAATTGCCAGTGTAATGATGCAGTCCACTCATCTCACCTGCCTAATTAATACTACAGCTGCCATAGCCTGCTCTCACTCCTCTTGTGTGTTTTACGTTAAACCAGTTAAAAAAAAACAAAAAAGAAAGACGTATTAAAAAATAATTTATTAATGTATACATTCAAATGCCAAAGAATTTTACAAATAAGTCGTCAAGTCAATTTTATTTATATGACGCCAAATCACAACACAGGTCATTTCACGGCATTTAATGCACTAAAGTCCTTACGGCAGAACTTTACAACATTAAACAGAGAAAACCCAACAATTCAACAATTCAACAATTCCCACATAAGCTAGGAGGGAAAAACTCACCTTTAACAGGAAGAAACCCTCAAAAGAATGAAGGGAAAAACTCACCTTTAACAGGAAGAAACCCTCAAAAGAATGAAGGAAAAACTCCCTTTAACAGGAAGAAACCCTCAAAAGAATGAAGGAAAAACTCCCTTTAACAGGAAGAAACCTCCAACAGAACCAGGCTCTGAGGTGGGCGGAGCATCTGCCTCGACCGGTTGAGGGAGAGCAGAGAGAGAAAAGAGTAGCAGAGAGATCACAGACATCCAAGTCCACCCCAGTTAAAAAACTAAACGTATCGGACATTTGAATTTCCACCTCCGAGTTCATTACCTGAACATAATGAGCATAATTTGCATTTGAAATAGTGCCTGTGCATATAAAGCCCATCTTAACATTTACCACCCCGGAGGGCCCTCCACCAGGACCAGGACTGTTTCCGTATTTTGTATCTGTCTCAAAACACAACCCGACATCATTTTAAAGAGGTTTTTGTCAGGCGCGGCACGTTCGATGAAGAAAGCCGCCTCGTACCGCTGTGATTAAAATGGATGCAGCGTTTTTGTGCTCCGTTTCTGTTGCATCAGATTCGGTGGAGTTGCAGCTTAGACTCAATAACATCAGTGTTTTCTGACTCATTGTTACAAAGCTGGTATTTTCTCCTGAAGTTACAGTTTTGTTGAGTAGGACGCAAAAAGGATGTCAAGCTTTGGCGAATATTTCAACCGTGGTGTTGAGGGGAACTAACCTGTCGCACCTCAAACTTCCCCCACGTGTCTCTTACCCCGAGAACTCAGGAGTGTTCATATGTTCTCACCGTTGTGGAGCTCTTACCGACTGAATTTCAGCATTTTTTTTTTTTATTATTAATTTTTTAAAACTGTGGTTTAGAGGGTTAATGCCCGTATGTGAACTGAATGCATTATTAATCGATGTAATCATTTTCTTCTTTCAATACTGCCTTAGTTATGCAAACATAACTAAATATCCGTGCAGGTGTCGGTTACATCCATAAAAATAATGACTGCGCGTTGCATAATTAGTGCTGGAGGAAAACGTGATGATCTGTTAATAACATGTTAATATAGTAACATTTCAAATGCAATGTTGTTTAGATGAGTGAACTGACAGTTGTAAATAATAATGCACCTTTCTTTTTTTTATTTCATGGAGACATACATTCATACTGTGCAGTTATTAGTGAAATAGTTAAGTTGTAGTGTGTATTCATGCCTGCCCATGCATTTATCAATGTCCTTGAAAGAAAACAAACAAAACACTGCTTATCCTCATTTTTAACACGTTAAAGTAATCCTGCAAACATCAAATCACGTGATTTATGTGCCCTTCAAGTTCATCAGAATGAGACCTGAAACATTGCAGAGTACAACATGAAAGTTAATATATAATAACATGTTTACATTTCTGAAGAAGCAGGAATACAACAGAATGAACCAGTAAAAAAAACAGAATCTTTTCTCTCGCAGTTAAAAAGTTACTATAGAAAAAAGAAAAAAGGGAACTCATCTCCCCACAATCATGACAAATAGTTTGAAATATAGAGAAATAAACTCTGCACAAATCCTCATATACAGTAAATACAGAGTAATTGTTTTTGGGAGAAACGCCCTCTGTGATCACTATCATTTATCCACAGTTAATCATATAGTTTGGAGACTCAGTCGCACCAGCTGTGAGTCTAACTTCACTTCCACGGTCTGAATTTCTGTCATATTTTCCGTCTCTCTTCTCCAAGTTTGCTCAGTGAAAAGACGAGTCGTTTTGCGAGCTCTCGGGGCGAAGTTGAAGAAAGCTGCTTCGGTAGCAGCGGTACAACTCTGGTTTGTGTTCTGGTGATGGATCTGCAGGCGGGGTGTTTTTCTCAGGTCTTTTTGGGTCAGGCGAGCTGCTCTGTGTTGCCGGTCCCGCGGCACGACGGAAGTCTTGTGTAAACGCCTCCTCCTGTAACGCGGTAATTATTTCCTTTTTGCCTCGTTTCCTCGTCCTCAGAACAAAGATTCTCCTCTAAAGAATGCTGTTGACAACAGATTTTTTTTTTCGGGGAGGTTCACTTTTTTGCTTTTGTTGTTGCAACTATTTTCTTCCACATTGCTGCCATCTTTATCAGTCTTTTGTGAAGTGTGACGTATTGTTGTTGAGGATTAAAAGTGGGGATAAAAAGGACTCGTTCCAATTACAGGAGTTGTCTTCATTGTTCCTTCACTCATTATGAGGATGAGTGCTTCATTTAGAAACGAGGCTCAACCTCATTCAAGACTTGAACTGTCCTGTTTTTCTTTCTTCTGTTCATTTGCTCAGTTCTTATTTTTTCCAGTTTGTAACATACGAGCATAATTAGAAATCTGTAGCCCAGATACAGTGTGAAGGACAGGATTGATCCAGATTAAAGTGCTGTAATGCATCAGTCTCTCTGGCTCCTTGAGAGCTTCTGTATGAAACGTGTTTCAGTTCTCCGCAGGACTGAAAATAATCATTTTAAAACGTTTCATAAAAGTGTTCGTAGTGTTTTAAGGTGCAATACCAGCTAGTGCCACTAGAGGTCGGCTCCAAAAAGCCTCCGGCTCCATAGACTCCCATTCAACTTCTCTCATCAAATCCAAAGTGAATAAAATGTGTCCATCAGTTGTCTCGGTGTTGTTAGCTAAAGTCACTCCTTCTTATTAGTTTTCTGGAGGTCCATCTGAAAATAATCCCTCATTCATTAGAAAAGAAGATTCAAGAAGACCTGTTTTTGGGGGCGTGTCTGTTTGATTGACAGGCCTGTGGTGCAGTCAGGAATCTGTTACGAAATGTAATATTCAGAGGGAACAAGAGACTTGGACACTGACATGAAATCAGTTCTGAGAGTTTTAATAAATATTCTGTTATCGGTGTACAGTTTGGTATAAAACCAAACAAAGCACCGGTGATGTATAGACTCACGGTAGCTGCGAGCTTCAAATGAACGGGATCCTTCTTCCGTTCATTCTTCTTCTACCTGAACAAGCAGCAGTTTTAAAGGTCACAGATCGGGTCACACTTTAAACTTTGGGGGGAAAAAACCACTGAATCACTCAAAAGTATAATTTTTGTTGAGCTCGTATCCCTCAGCTATCCGCCGCACAATAGAGCCATCAGGGCTTCATTTTGTGGCCCGGGCCCCATACCTGAACTCGTATTGTTAAATATCTTTGATGCTCCTTCTTCCTGCTGAGGATATACTTGACGCTTTTATCAGACGCAGCCGTGTCCATGAAAGCAGTTGTGCTTTGTTTGAGGGGTTCACGCCGAGTAACAAGAGAGAAACACCAAAGGTCATCGCTTTAAGGTTTAAAGGAATGCAAATCACCCCCTCCCTCCCTCCCTCCCCCCACCCCCCCTCCCTCCTCGCTGCTGTTGCGAATGCCAAGTTTCCCTTTTTGTGATCATCCGTTATCAGATATCACGATCGGCAGAAAACGTCTGACTGCTTTATATTATTCTAATCTATCTTCCTGCTTTGAATCGGTTCTTATCAACTTTTGCTTTATGCTGAGTCACATCGAACTTATTTTTTTCCTTTGGGTAAATATGACAAAGGTTTTAGTCCTCAAAGAGATCAGTTGAAAAAAAACAAAAATACCTGTCAAGTGTAACAGCTCAGGTACTAAATGGACTTTTTGCTGTGATAATACTGATTTTTTTTTTATCATGATTTTGACATCTATCTCTCAGACTTAGAAGGAAACTGTTTGTGTCAAGGTCTTTAATCATCACTGAGGGGTAATAATCCTCAAACAAATTGGTAATGCCCCGTAATATAATCCCTCGCCGCCTCGGGTTGTGTTTTGATTAAACTAAAAAATCTCCCGTATTACCTGGAGGTAATGGGGCTTTATATGGGCCCATCGTATGGATGAAATATGAAAACCATTCTTTATGAATAATCATATGCATCAGAACAATCTCTGTGGTGCTTTCCTGAGGCCGGGTTGCATAATACTGAAAATACACAGCACAAGTTAACCGAATTTAACAAAAAAACTTCAGGGTAGATCTAAAATAGATAGATTTCCAGAAGACAGGATATTTTCCCAGAATTACACTGGCTTTAAGAGCACATGATGTATTTTGGAAAGATTTTTTTTCCCAATTGAAACCTTCGTCTGACAGGAACCAGCTGTTAGCTCGGTGAAACATTACTTTCGGCAGCATTTTCTTTGCCACTTCCCATGTTCCACAGACGTCTTCGCTCGCTCTCTTTATATAATTGGCGTGCAGGGCGGGTGTGATGCTGCTTTCAAGTGCTGCGCGTAACCAGCTTCTTCCTAGTTATGAAGTTTTGACTTCAGTCGGTCTTGCACTCGAGCGCTTCATGTCAGAAAATTATGACAAAATGAAGGTAGCTTCTTTTTTTTTTAATTTATTTATTTTATTTTGCATCCTCTCCGCGGCTTTTCGATGTCGTTTTTGTTTTTTGACAAACTGAAAGGAACACGGCTACAGATGAGCACTGAAAGTCTGCAGCGTGACAGTATTGTTGGATTGAATGGTGCCATCCAAAAGGTTTATCAGTAACATTAAACAAAAGTAAACATGAATTTGGGTTTTAAATTTACATAAATTGCTGCTTCTCAATTTAAAATGTTAAACATGACATTATAAAGAGTTGGGAAACGCGTTGGGATTTTATTTTGCAGTGAAATAAACGCATTAGTTAAGTTCTTAAGAATTAACTAACAGTTAATTATATGACCTTTATTTAACCAGGTAAAATCAATTGAGAACCAATTCTCATTTACAATGATGACCTGTCAGCACAGTCCACACAGTGACACAAACAGCACAGATACAAAACAGTATGACAAACACATAAACAGTATGACAAACACATAAACAGTATGACAAACACATGACATGAATTAACATTTAGCTAATGGTTAAATAATCATGTATTAAGGGTGTTCATGTTAACTAAGGTATTAATTAATTAATGCCTTATTCAAATATTATTAAGGGATCTAATGGCATTAGTAAATATATCAATAAGTATTAACTACCAGTTAATAAAGCACCTAACTAATGTGTCTACAATCATTTATTACCAATCTTTCTGTCTGGCAACAGTTCACAGTTCCTTTTATCAACAATATACCTGCATTTCTATGTTCAGTAAACATACTGTAACCGCCCATCTTCAAACACGTACACATTTTCCGCTGGATTTATTTCTAATCAAACGTCAGCTGCCTCCGGAGCTGCTCTCAGTAGCATCGCTGATGTTTCCTGGGAGCAACGGCACATTGTTCCAGCAGTGAAATTTTAATTTTACATGCATAAGATTTTAAATCCCACCGTCAACATTTGGGAGATGAAGTGGCTGCCAGTTTTTCCAGAAGGTTATAACTTCAAAATTCCTTGGTGAAGTATTATCCCTGCCAAATGCCTTCTTAAACGTGCCCTCTAATGGGATCAGCAGCATGGAAGTGACACTTTGACAGTGACAAAATGTTTCCGAAGGGACACAAAATCATCCAAAACAGAAGGCAAACGAAGGGGTCGGGGGTGGGGTTCAATTATCTGATTACCCTTGATGGACTTTTTTTTGCAGCTTAATTTTGTCCAAAGGTCAAAGCTTTCAAGCGACTGTTGTTGTTCAACACAAACTGCACGCTCTCCTGCACAAATCCTCCTCTGGCATTTGGGTATTTTGGTGTATTTACTGAAATTAGGAAGTGATAAAAGTGCCTGCCCCGAGGTGCCTTATTTCATTTCGGTCCGTGGTTTTTCTTTTTGTTTCAGCTGCCGAAGGGAGTCAACAGCATCTGAACTGGAAAACAAATCACAATAATACAAGTTAGGGGGGACGCAGTCATTATCTCAAATCAAGAGGAAAGAAAAATGATAGTTTTACAGTGCCTCAGTCACATGGACGCAGGTCAACGTTACTCGGCTGCACTCGTTACGTGACTAAAAAGAAGCGCGATAAAATCCTAAAAGTTAATCTGTCAGTGGACAAACCTCCACTTCAGACTTCTGAATCCACCAGAGCATCAGCGGTTTTATTGAAGCACCTGCGTCTCCTGAAAGTCGTACGGACGCTAACGCTAGCGGTTAAACCCAGCCGTGAACTTCCACGTCCAACTTTAGACAAACTAGGACGCGCGTCCTCCTTTTTCATGCGTGAATCTCTTTTGCATGCGGTACAGATAACTGTTGCTGAAAGACTGGAGGTGAAAAACGTGTTGCTCGTCACAGAGATAACAGCTAATTTGATTGATCTAACAAACCTCAGCACCTTCTTTAACAACCCAGATGCTAATAACAGATATTTCCCCGCCGACAGAAAGAACAAACCATCTCATATCTAATCAGAGGGACTTAGAGGGAATTATTATGCGCACAGATAAGTGGTCTCAGTGATAAAGTGTTAATATTTATAAAGCGAGGAAGTCAAAGAGAAGGGGAAGAGGGCAGAGTGGAAAAAGGAGATAAGGGTTGAGATTCGGGTTGTTATCTCGCCGTTAATGGTATTCCTCGGCTCCCTATCGAGATCTCTGCAGTACCCACGGAGGAATGTGCTTCTGGAGAGTGACATGATAGTCTCCTACAATATAAAATGTAATAAGGTGACTTCCCTTGAACTGGAGGATGGGTTTGAAGAAGTAGGGGGAGGAGGATTCAACACGTCTTTTGTTCCTTGCCGTCGGCTCTTTGGTTCCTGCAGCAGAAAAAAAGAACACTTCAAAAACCATCTCGTAAAGCGGTTGAAAGTTCGGTCAGAAAAGTTCGTCAAGACGTTTCTTTGTTTCTCTTGTTTTTAGCCGCCAACTCGGGAAAATGAAGACGCTTAAAAGCACCTGTAGCAGCAACAAACTTCAGCCGTGTATGTAGCTACGTTTCATTGAAAGCGTAAATGTTTGAATCACGTCGACAAACAGCAGAAAAGTTGGTAAATGTTGAAGTCGTTAAGACTCTTTTTTTTTTTTTCCCTTTTGAAATAGACTTCAAGGGTTTGACAGTATAAAGTTCAATGTCAGATT
The DNA here is from genome assembly GCF_022577435.1 of Embiotoca jacksoni. Taxonomy (NCBI): domain Eukaryota; kingdom Metazoa; phylum Chordata; class Actinopteri; family Embiotocidae; genus Embiotoca; species Embiotoca jacksoni. The sequence goes on from NW_027185252.1 coordinate 953,428, forward strand.
TCTTTGACTGATCTCACCTGGAAGGATGACTTCATGACGTTTTATCGGTCTTTGAGTGTGTTTCCTTTGCGATGAGGGTCCGTCGGCCTCGTTTTACATTGAGCGGAGAATACGTAAAGAAGAGGAGGGCGAAGCGAGGTAAAAGATGAGTGCTTGAGACAGAATAAAGAATGAGTTACATCAGGGAAAGTGCTGAGTTTTTTTGTTTTAATTTGGGGATCAGTGACCGGGCAGAGCTCTGAATTATTGAGTGACTTCCTGCCTCTGTTTGAAAGGCTTGTGAGAGGGAGGTGAGGTTGAGGTTCTTCACATGGACTCCTGGTGAGATGGAAGGAAAAAGGGAGGGTGGGGGTGAGGGTGGGGGTGCTTATTCAAACGCCGTGGCGTGTATGCAACATTCAGTGGGAGGCATGTTTTATTTAAAAAGATGGAGAAGAGCTCGGCGCTTGGATGAACCGAACAACTGAAAAAAAACACCCCGAGAGAAAAGAGCCGGAAATGTGCAACTGGAAACGAGGAGAAGAATCACAATGAATCCATTTTGGGGGGTTCAGATTCCTCGTTTTTACACTTGACTAAATTTAGGTTATGATCTAAGCTTTGAAATTAAATTCGGTTTCAGTGTCACGCCGTCCCTTTCCAAAGGTGCCTCGGCCGCTAACGGCAAACTAAACGGTGCCTCCCAGATCCAGTTCCACTAACTTTTAAATTGCCTGCGAAAGGAACATGCTCCTTTTCACCTTGGACATTTTTAGGCCTCCTCAAGAAGCTAATTTAGTAATTATAACTCCAGAGGCCATTTGCAGAAATGAATATGAAATTGGATGAGACCACAATTACGCCAAACACAAGAGCATCCCGAGTAGCAAATACCTTCCTCCTGTTTATTAGACAGAGAGCCCCAAAAAGTCATTTGATGTTAGATTAAATTTCGAGTCCACAGTGACCTTTTGTCACACTCCCGGTTAACTAATATTTAATATTTATTACTACTGTACTGGAGTGTAGTCTGTATTTTAAAGATCTCTAAATGATCTTTTACGACATGAATTGGCAAAAATAAATCAGTCGTGCATCGACAAAGTTCTGCCCACATATTGACAGACTTTTCATGGGAGTGAGTGATGACGAATATCGTCCTCTGGCCTCCTCGAATGGTTGTTTTTCTTTAATCGTCTCAGGGAATCGTATCGAGGTAACAAGACGAGCCGTTAAAATCATCAGGACCAGGACACGTCTCTTAAAAAATGATCTGATTTCATAAAGGCAGTAGCTTAAATCAAAGAAATACTCACGTTTGATAAGATATCTAAATCCTGCTGGTTGCCTGCAGAGTGGGCTATTAGCTCCGCCCACTGCACCGGGTCCCCCCGGAGCGAGTCCGCCGGGGGGTACTTTTGCTGCACTCTCCATCCCTGTTTCCACTTGTTTCCTATCATCTCTCTCACTTTCAACTATCTAATAAAGGCATATAAATGATTCTTTAAAAACTGGCCTTGTGCCTTCGGGGAGCTCCTGTTTCAACGCTTTCAAGAACGACATGTAATATTTATGCTCCGTCGTCGGTCTGCCGTGGCCTCCGAGTTGCCCTTACCTTTTTCATTCCCCGCAGCACTTTTCCCTCAGTCGTTCAGAAGGTCATGATTTATGACAGTAAAAAAAAAACACACAGCTCCTGGGCTGATCTTACTTCCAGTTTGAGCTTGAAGATAATCCAACTAGTCTTTAACTGAGTCCAAACTCGATGCCGACGCCGCGCCGGGCTGCCGTGGTGAAGAGGGAGCTCAGCCTTAACAGGAAGCGCTCGGTCTACGAGCTGATGTCGTGTTCCCGTGCCGACCCGAAGGTCACGAGCTGCGTAGAGACCTGAAGAACAAGATGGTGGACACAGGTGGTGGAAAATGAGTTTCCTTCGTCGGGTTTGCGGATTTACGCTCAGGAACGGAGTGAGGAAGTCAGACATCAGGAGAGAGCTCACAATAAATCTATATCCACACTAACTTTACTATTTAGTACGTCCCAATACATAGTATGTTAAACGTAGTTCGCCAAAAGTACCAGGATGTCCAAACTCATCGTATTTTGCAGTCTGCAGGCTGGCGTGCTACTCTGGCTGTTCTGACCCACAATCCTCGGCGGCGGTGAAAGATACGTCACATCGACTGAGCCACTGAGAGAGTTGGTGGCGCTGATGCTCCGCCCACAACGGGAAGAAGAAGAAGAAGAAAGAGGCGTTAAAAGGAAGTGTACTCGTTCCAAACGTTTTTTATTTTTACTGAAGAGGGTCAAAGTTCAAGGCGCATTTTTATGATGAAGTGCGTACACACTACACGCAACCGTACGTACTTTTTAAGCTGCAGTACATACTAAAAGTAGAAAGAAATAGTATGCCATTGTGAATGCAGGACTCCTCCCTTAAGGAGGTATTACATATACACCTCCAACTGGGAGCAGACAAAGGGGGCGGAGTCAGTTTACACTGGATCAATTATATAAACCCTCCTGTCCCATGAAGAGCTGGAGGAAGCGGCCGGGGATCGGGACACCTGCTCTACTCGGCCTCTGCGTCCCGATGACATCATAAGGAGACGGGAATAAGAAGGTTTAGCTTGTTAGAGATCCCATAAATCTGCGCTCCCGTTTACTCATAACAGTAAAAAGTGGACACGCATGAATATGCGTATTCAGAAGAATTTCCCACGAGAGTCTTTTGGGTATGAATGAAATACAAAGACACACATACACGCATGCGTGCGCACATATACATGCGGCGCAACACGTACAATACACAGTTTTTTCACACCCCGCCTGCCTCGTAAACTGTCAGGCTGAGGCATGGCGCCCCAGATGCATTTCAATCAACCCGACTGAAGAATGAGAGAGAAGACTTCCCCTGATGCCCAGCAAAGCCAGATTTTCATTTCAATTCTCTGTCCCATCAAGGAGCTGGGGAGGAATTGAATGGAAACGCACACGGCTGAGCGATATGTAATGTCATTAAAGTAGAAAAGTAATCATCTCAGGCCTCTTTTGAATTGCAGCCTGTCAATTGTATTTTTGGTTGTCTGCAGGTCTGATTATACAAACCAAGCAGAAAGTCGCTATTAAAGCCGGGCGAGATGTATCGGATTGCATTAGGATTTTGATATATCAAACGATCGAACGTTTCCACGGTAACCAGCCGTTTTTTTGGTTGTTTTTTTTTAAATCGTCTACATTCTGGCGTTAAACCTAAATATACAAACGACAAAATGAAAGAATATCTGTCGCACACGGGGGTGAAATGTTTTGTCTTTAATTATCGCTTCCAGAACTTCAAAAGCACTTTTGTGATTGAAGTAATTATTGAATGAAGAAATATTTGCGTTGAATGAACTTTCTGTCGTTGGTTAATTGCTCGTTTGTCTGACTGAGTGTTTTCTCCCTCTCTGACTCGACCTATCTCTGCTTATCTGCTTAATTGAAAGAAGCAACGTGTCAAAAAAAAAATTTCAATACGTTTCAGATCTTTTTTTAATTTTCAGGACTTGGCTATATCTGTGATTTCTTTTTTATTATTATTATTATTATTATTATTATTTTAGAGACACCAGGGGCGACAGGTATCATTTTTTTCCACAGTCCTTCCATCCATCTGTCTATCTCAGGAACGCCTTTGAAATTTCTTCAGTTTCTTCACAAACGTTCCCTCGGACTCGAAAATGAACTGATTAGATTTTGGTTGTCAAAAAGTCAAAAGGCCTCTGTGACCTCCCGCAACATCTTTGCAGCCATAACCCAAGAATTTGTTTGATAATTATGACAACATTTCAGACGAGTGTCTTAATACGATGAAATAAAAGGCTAAAAATGTCTGAAAAGGTCAAAACGTTTGTGGCCATTATTCAACGCCGTAACTCAGGAACAGAAGCAGAGAGGTGGGCCATATTTCATATATTGGTGCGAGTCCAATCTCGGGGGATTGTGTCGGTCTTCTTTGCTGCCGGGTGTAAATTAGCACATTTGAAGCATCGTCTGCTGTCGTGGCTTCAACTTTATCTTCCGTCAGAATCAGTTTTATTGGACAACCATTTGAACACGTAGGACACAGGATTCTTTATAGTTATACTATACGAGTCTCGACAGACATGGATGTAAACTGCAACTCAACTGGTTGGTGGGAGTCATTCATTCTAGTTACCTTCTGAAATCCTCCCCGAGCACGTTGTTTTAAGGTAAAGCTCCAGCCGTGACAGGAACAGCCCTTTTCCTCCAACTATTTATCGTTATTTGTTGGCCAGTTTACTGGAAGTGTGTCGGCCATTTTGCTCAAAAATGAATTTCATGCCGGGAAAATGGCCCACAATGTGAAAATCATTGAACCGGCCTGTCACGGTCTGACCGATGCACTGCGGTATATTTTCTTTTAATAGACCGTTGAGCCTCACACAACTGTGGGGTTGCACTGTATTAAATTGGTCTAAATGGCCGCCCCGCCAAGGAGAGAGAAGCAGTTGTTTGGATCTCTAATGTTTCATTCGATGTCTGACACTGAATTGGTACATTATTTTGTTTCTGTCACATCTTTAGTATCTGAGAGGGGGGAGGAGGGTGGGGCTAGTTGGACGTGATGAATGTTTCCTGTCTGGCAGCACCCCAGGATGAGCGCTATAACAATCAAGTCACAGAGAAGAACATTTGAAGAATCTATCTTGTTTCTCCGCATTGAAGAAATTCTGTGAATGACGCCGCCTGCTCGGCCTCTCCGGAGCACGGCGCCTCGTCGGCGGGAACATTCAGACTCCGTGTTCTTCTTCTTCTTATCTCACGTCGGTCTTTTTTTATTATTATTATTAATTTTTTTTAAGGCACGATGAAGATATGAAGAAATGTATTTAATACAAAATGTAGCGCGGACGTGTGAGCTACGTGTAGACGTTTTAAACCAACTTTTCAAAAAGTGTTTTTAATGTTGGAGCTTGCTGCATTCATAATTCACAGTTCAAATCCCTGAGGCGCCCTTGAGCAAGGCACAACTGCTGTAGTTGCCGAGCAGCTTCAAAGCAGAACATTTTACAGTCCTGAAAAGGAGACTGACACTAAAAAAAAGTACCTCCAAAATCTGTCCTCTTCATAACCTCGTTCTATAAATGCTTCCGTTGAAATACGTTCTTTCTGTTGTGAAACACTCTCAGTGACGGACCGTGCTTCGGTTGACAGCACGTTCTGCAGAATTAAAACGGGGTTGATGTATATTTACCTCACTTTTGTCTCAGTCTGATGACCCAGAATCTGTTGACGCTGTATGAACCATGAAAGGAAACTTCAGCTGTAGCACGAACGTGTTTTCCCGCATACATTGAGAACTTCTGAGCCGCTTATACTGTATGTGCTGCGCGTGTCTTCACGCATATACGTGTCTCTTTGTTCACCAGCGCATGTGTTTTCACATTTTTCAGAAATTCATCATCCCCCAGGCGGCAAGTTTATATTTATACCCTGAATTTCATGCACGTTGCTTTGTACGTTTGTGAGAGATTCACACTCGTGCGTGTTCAAACACACACGCACACACACACACGCACACACACACACACACACGCACACACGCATGCATGAACATGCAATCTCTTCCTGTTTTCTTTTAATTAATGACTGTGGTGCTAATTAGAAGGCATGCACCTCTTCAGTAGCCTCCAACAGTCTCTCACACGTTCCTAGATTTACTCCTCTGAGCTTCGTGAAGCTGCACTCTGATGTGTTTTCATCTCTGCTGGGAACATCGCAGGCAAACAACAACAAAAAAAAAGGCAGAGTTTGGTGGGATACAATAACTTCATAGGCTGCACGGTGCCAGACGTGATAGAGAAAGATGTTACAGCAGGTTTTTGCGGCGCTCACGGCCAAACATCATGGAGGCTGTGTCTGTGCAGCCGTGCATAACTGTGTGTGTGTGTGTGTGTGTGTGTGTGTGTGTGTGTATTGTGTTCTCTGTTGCCTCTGTTTTTTTTGCCAGGCACTACTGCACGCTCCCTTTCACTTCCACCGTTCCCCCTAATGAGCATGACACACACACACACACACACACACACACACACACACACACACACACACACACACACACACCATGTTAAGCCTGAGTTCTTTTAATCACTGTCCTCCCCCTCCATTTGGCGAGACAAAAGGTTGCTGCGTGTCAAAGTTTAGTCAGCTTTGGTCACGGTGGCAAAGACAAGCGTTTAAATGGCCGCACATTTAGCACAGAGAAAAAGTTTGAAGTGATCCGTTGACGTGTTGAACTTTGATCCTGAATCGGAGCAGCTGATTTGGACGCTCTGAGGGCCGGCTGGTGGGCGGAGTCAGGTGATCAGAGGGATTCAGCTCACCTGGTCTGGCTCCGCCATGTAAGATGGTGGCAATCAGTGAGCCTCACTCCTCTGGCTTTCACCCTGTCTGGAGTTGTTTGGTTCAGTTTGCCTTTACATTAATTAGTGTGAACGCTGTTCTTCTTTGTCGTGGTTCGCTGGTTCGATACCAGTTTGGGCCAACACTGCTTACATAGGTTTTCCCCTTTTCTACCTGCAAAGCAGAAATCAAACTGCAGCAGCAACAGTGCATTCAGCAGCTTTAAGCCAAGCTCTAGCAGCTTGCAGCAGCAACACGCATTTTCTGCAGGAAAGGCTTTTCTTTCAACGATAGCTCTCTAAAATGAACATATTTCCAGTTCCAGGTCGTTAGTGACCTCCCTTCTGATTTGTCCGGCCTTGATCCGCGCTGCGAAAGCAACATTGAACCCACTTTTTTACTCCAGTTTTGAAAATGCGATTCACATTGTGTCTTCTGAACAAGGCGACTGGGTTTGTTTGTGTTTGTTTTGTTCTCCTGCTCCCACACAACACATATTTCACATCACCCATTGCAACACTAAAGGCTGACAACAACAAAAAACTCGGAGGAGAGGCGGCAATGCTGACACCTTGACAAAAGATGAGAGTGTTGAGGCCTCCTCGGCAGCATGGTTGATATCGTTACCATCTGTCAGCGGGGTGATGAATGGGACCAGAAGAAGTCTATTATACAGTACACACAGCGAGGGAAACATACAGTTGTTTGTTAAACTACATATTTGACGAATAAATTATACCCTTCGGTTACTGTGGTAACCAGCGTTTACCATTCTTACAGAAAACCTGTCAACATTTGTCATTCGGAAACGACAGTGATAAATGTCAGTTTACTTCTGCGTGCCGCTAAATTAGCATCAGTGGTGCAACTAAAGCTGCAGAATATTATTGACATGTATACTGAGCCAACATGCACAATACCGGGACCCTGAAACTGGAAGAAGCAACGTGAAATTGACTTGAGTATTATTTACACCTGAGCTTTTCCTACTACGACATGACAAAATGTCATTCAGGAAAATAAAAACGATTGATAGTATCGCTGCACATTAGTAGATAGTAGGGGGGAGATAACATAAAGCAGGAAATGCAAAAGGCACCGAGGGAAAAGATGAGGCCGTTGGGAAGAACAATTTACTCGCACGTATACTATTATCTCAATTATGAAGACAAACTCTACATGACTAAAATTACAATATATTGGCCGAACATCCAACAAAAAGTCAACTTCCAAACGTCAGCAAACACGTCACAACTCGAACAACTCCAGGCTTGTAGAAAATTTAGATTTCAGACATCGTGAATACCACAAGAGGGCGCCGTTGATACGGACTCTTCTCGTGTACGCGGTGAATACGACGCCATTTGAACGCAGCATGAGGAAGCTACAGGAAATCGATTTTTGTATTATTTTCATGCGAGCCTGTGTCCAAATGTGATCCAGTACAGCCAGTTAATATTTGCAAAGAGAAAAAAATGTCTTTTTCTAAAGAGCAAATACTTCTCAGGTTTTATTTTCAAAGATATTTCTGAATGTGTCGCACCTCCACAATCTCTTCTAATACCTTACAGCTGGGAATAGCTCCTCCAAAAATCAAGCCTTTTTTAGTATGCAGACCAGAAATTGTCACTTGACAATACACTCAAAGTGTGAATGTGAGTGCAGTATCGCGCTGGGTCACAGCTCTACCCTGAGCACTTTAACTCCATTTCGAAAAAACAATTCAAGATTTGAATACTGTAGCTGATTTAAAAAGTGAAAATCACTTACAAAAAGCAGAGAAGGAGCAAAAACCCATGTGGTGGAGGTGGGCGTGGATGTTCTGGAAGGTTCCAGCAGCGGGGGCCACTCGGATACGTTTTGTTGTTGTTGTTGTTGTTGTGTTTTTGCTCCGCTGTCAACTTGTCAGACCGGATACAGATTGATTCCAGTAGTGAGGAGTGTCAGAGAAACAAACCCACGGGGGGTAAACGGGGGGTAAACAGGGTGATGAATTTGGGATGCAGGTTTGAAGTGAAGAACTGAGACGTGTCGTGGAAGAGGCTCGTTGAGGGAGTGATTGAATGATGGCGTTTACGGTGGGGTCACATCTAAAGAGGTATCGCAAACTACTTCTCTTGTTGAAGTTGATATTTCATTTGCATATATGAGACTTGCATTTCCCTCAAGAGGGACACGAAAAAGCTGAGCATCGAGGAAGGTACAAATGGCCCGAGGCAAAGATTGATATCCAAACCAACCGAGGCAGCCAATTAGGCTTTACACTATCCACCCGCATGTTATCCTCTGTGGTAAGACACGCTCACACTTCCATATGTTGATAAGAATATATTTATTGAGCTGAAATTAATTAAAGATACATCCTCGCAAAGGATCTGCTTTTTCCGAGGGCACTTTCTGAAGGGCAGCCGCAGCACATTTTCAGAATTCATTAGCTGCTTAATGATCATTGCCTGACTGGCACTCTCACTAATGTGCCAATCAAAATTCAACAGTTTAAATTTCTTAAAAGTCCGAGGACTGTTCAGAAACCGTGGAGTGTCTTCAGTTAATTTAGCACACTTGAAGGGGTTAAGCGTAAGAAAAATATTTTTCACAGCGTATTTAACATCGTTGGCATCCCAGTTCTCGCGCTTTGCTTTTTTTAAAAGGTGCAAATTCTGCATTTTTGTATTTATTATATGGTGTGTTCCTCATTTAGCCACACACAGAGAAAGGTTATAGTCTGTCTTTATTAATGGGGATGGGATACTCCTTTTGTACCGCAGAACCCGAGTGTTACTTCGGCTCCAAAAGACAAATGTTTTCTTGAAGAAACTTCCGTCCTAGCGCAGTCTCCTACCCCGAAAGATCACCGCAGTATTCATTCCTTCCTGTCAGCTTGCCTTACGTTGCACTTTTGTGCAATTCATTTCCAGGAGGGCCGAGCTTTTCCTCCGTTTGTCTTGAAACATGAGGAGGCAGCTCGTGCGCAGCTCTCGCATTTACATCAGTTGCGGTGGCATTTTGTTCCCCTGCAGATCCACCTGCCTCAATGACTCATTATTTATTTCCTCTTTTCTTTTCTTTTTTCCCTCATCAGGTGTCGAGAAGGCTACCAAGGAATCCGCTGCGACCAGTTTCTGCCCAAGACGGACTCCATCCTGTCAGACCCAAGTAAGAGTCACGCAAAATCTATTGTTGTATAACGGCACCATTAGTTCTTAGATCATTCTGATGAGGTTCAACTGAGGGAGTGTTTACTTTGCAGAGTATCTTTTATAAACCAAAATACATTGACATTCATTGTACATGTTGGCTGCCAACTCCTCAGCTCGGCCGTACAAATGAGACGGACTCATTTTCTATATAATAATTGCCTGACAGCTAACATCGAAGCACTCGGTCACATCGTATGAATAGAAATCTGCACAAATACCAACGTGCTATTAGCCATTGGAACAACAAAGCAGTCATGGGTTGTTTTTTTGTTGATTTTTTTGCTCTTAATCACTGTACATCAGGACTTTAAATTTGATTTGTGCTCCGAAATGAAATGGCCTTTTGTGTGTATTTGTACAAAATACAGAGACCCGATCAGTGGCAGGCCAGACTAGAGCGGGTTTTTGATCCTACCAGCTAGGTAATTGTCGTTACACTAATTGCATTCACCTTGAATCCCAGGTGAGTGTCAGTCCCTGATTAGAAAACCAGCAGGACTCTGGCACTCGAAATGAAAAGCCGGTGCTGTTACGGGCTTCGATACGCGCCGTGAACAGAAGAAAAATTAGTATTCCTTAACAAATTCAGACAATCTGTTCAACTGAGTTTCTCACCTTAACAACAAAGCAAGAAAGTCAAATATACTGAAAAATACTACAAGAACTTTAAGACCTTCATCTGATAATGCAAACAATCTTCGGTCGGCTTTTCTGTCCTGTTTAGGTGACAATAAATTATGGGTTGAAATCTAAGCTGCTCTTTCCTCTGTTTGCAGTTTTTCTTTAAAAAAACAAAAACAAACTCATAACCCTCCCTCTTATTACCTTTTCATTTTCTCCTCCGTTCAGTGCTTTTTCAAATATCCTCTCCCACTCACAGCGACGTCACTTTCGTTTCTTTATCTCCCAAACACACGGTTTTCTCAAAGTCACAGAGCTGAAGGAGGAACACAAATTGCCCTAACTTCTGTCCTTACCACTCACTGTCGATGCCATATTAATTTCTCTGGTCCTCTTATAATACAAAAATACAAAAATAGAAAAAACTTGTCTTTGGGGTGCTAATGTTGTGCCAGTACAAAAGCTTATCTGTGGAAAAAAGCTGAATGCTGTAATAGCACCATTTACTCTGAAAGACAGTGATGTGCCTTCAGGATTTTTGTTCTTTGTATTTGTCTAATGTCAAAAAAAAACCCTTCTCTGTGCTGATATTAGAATTAAAATGTCCCATTATGAGAAGGGAATTTTTTACACTTGATTGCGAAGGAGAATGGTGCCATAAATGAAACATGCAGATTAGATGTGGCAAATGCAACCGCAGTGTTATCGCCCGCTATTTGTTAATACCCTTTACTTTCCAGATCATTAATTAAGTCTCTGTAATGAGGTTTTTAATTTCAAGCGAGTATTAGGGTAATTGTCCTTGTTGGAACAACAGTGGCGCTCACTGAAGTGACACCCGTCGCTTTGCTTGTACACCAACCTACTGACCTGAATGTATTGGAATCCAGCAAGTGTTGCCGTCCTAATCACTTCGGCAATTTGTCAAATGTCAAGACAGAAGCAGCTGTCGATCGTTTAGCTTCTGTATCTGTTAATCATAATGAAGACAGATAAGACAAAAGGTTATCGGTGTTACTGGACTTCAAAGACATAGTTGGATTACCACACAAATGTGTGTTGCATGAATTAACAGCCACTGTAAGCAAGTATGATTTTATTTTTGGAAAGAACTGATATGTGACTACGTTTAATTGAGCTGACGCCCTTTGAATTATTTCCAGTTAAAAAGCGTGAAACCAAGTCGTCTTCTTGGAGCACATTGAGCAGATGAACATGACAAAATGTAAAGTTTGTCCACAAGTAAGCATCTGTTAAAAAAACAAAACACGTACACTATATCGAGGATTAAATGTATAATTATGAAGAAAAAAACAAATAAATATTCGCTGAAATACAACTCGGTTCCAAAGAAAGTTGTGACTCACTGTTAAATGTAATTAAAAACGGGATGTGATGAATTGTAGATCTCATAAATAGAACAAAGACAACCTATCAAACGTTGAAACTGATCAATTTCTATTGTTTTATGACAATGTTTTATTTTTAATTTGACTCCAGCAACACGTTTGAAAAAAATGTTTACCACTGTTTCTGTCTTTGGTCGATTTTCAATTTGATCTGTTTCATTTCTGTTTCATTAACATTTTACGCAGCGTCCCAACTTTTTTTTAACAGTTGTTTGGAAACTCAACACAACTTTCTGAACTCTTTGTTTTTTCTTGTGTTTTACAAAACCAAGTTGTGGCACCTGAACACTGCACCTGTGTAACTCCAGGGGTGAAGACAATTGAGTTTCAACATCAAGCTGAGGAGAAGAAAAAAAACGTAAACCACAACTTAACCAGAACACCAAATTGGTTTTCCTCGCCTAACTCGGTTACCAATTATTTGTCCACTAATCGCTTGGACTCTTTCAGGTGGATTTCCATATAAATTGTGTGAACGTTTCCAAGTTATTACTGTGCAATGAGGAACTTGGGAAATAAAGTAAAGAAACGGGAGTTAAAGCCTTTTTCTTTTTCTTTTTTTTTACTTTTTGGCATTCGGGCTGAACAACACATCGTTGGTATCAGCTTTAGCTCCCACTCCTTTCTGATCTCATTCATCTATTCTTTCCTACTTTCTCTACCTCTACCCCAAATCTCTCTCCTCAGTTCACTTACTAGTAGAAGGAATCGATCGCCCTACTTTCAGGTCATTCTCTTTTCGTTTTTCAAATACCTCACTAATTTTCTTTTCTTTTTTTTTCTTTTTTTTACAAATCCTTGTTCTCTATTCTCTGTCGCAAAAACACAATATCATGCAGCCTTTGAATTTCTTTTTTCAAGTAACAACCTTCTTTTTTCTTTTTCTTTTTCTCCACCATTTTATTCAACTGCTTCAAAAGTGGGTAAGTGCAAAAACAAATAATAAAAAGCTGAAGAAGAAGCGGGTCAGATTGCGACCTCCCCCCCCCCCCCCCCCCCCCCCCCCTCCCCTCCTTCAGATGATCTTGTCACAGCATCTCTCTGCTTGACTCCTTTGCTCGCAGTTAAACAAGTCCTAATTTCCCGGGTTACGTCCGTGTCTCGTGCTCATGAGCTCGCCTCAGTGTTGACAATCCCCCCTCACCCCTCTGCTCCCTCTTCAAAATGTCCCCCCCAGACACACACCCCCCCCCCCCCCCATCTGTCTCCCGCGAACCTCCTCCATGCCATCCTTTCCTCAACACGCATCTTGTCCAAGCGTCAGACCTCATCCCTTCTCCCCAGCCCACAGTTCTCCGTCCAACTCATCTCCTTACACTAAGTGTCCCGGGCCTCCGATGGACCGAGGTTTTGAATTGTGCCAGCGAAAAAAAGGTTCAGCAGCAGGGCAGACGAACGCTGCCAAGGACCTCTGGCATGCTGCTGGTCTCCACGGAGACGGCGGGAAGGGCACGGCGCGAGGAGGAGAGAGGCTGGATGAAAAGTGGACACGTCTTCCGAGGAGCGCTATCACACTGTCTCAGGGTCTCTCGGAGGACCGAAGGAGTGTCGTGACTCCGACGGCTGCGCAAACAGAACGGCGAGACGGAGACGGATTCGTCTCCCGAACGATAACAAGCGCTCCCATGTCCAGTAACTTAAACAATTCTGGACACATTTCTGTTCAAAAAGAAAAATAAACTGCCCAAACAATACTGAATAATAGATGAATGATGAATGATGAAATGTGATACAGACATAAATGCCAGATAGGGTTACATGAAGTATTTAATAGATAAATTCAAGAGGAATAAGGGAAAAAAAAAAAAACATGCTGTATAAAGGGGCAGCACATAATGATTATCTTCATTACAGATTAGTTTATTAATAGTTTATATTTAATCAAGTAATTTATAGAATATCAAAATGCCAACATAAAGTTTGGAGAAAAAAGCTTTAAAATGTGTTGTTTCCAATACGCAGCACATTCTCACATTTAAGTTTGAGTCAGCAAGTTTTTCTACATTTGTTAGTGTTAAATAATTTAGACAGAACTGGTTGAACACTTACAAACTCATGCTGTGCAGCCACACATTCAAACCCACAAAACTACTAAACTGTGATAAATATTCTGGAGAAATGTTTCCAATAGAAAGATGCTGCCATAAAAACGTGTCTTAAATTGTTTAAGACGTCTATAAAGTTACATAAAGTAAAAACAGAGAACTAATGTTGTGGTTTTGTTAAAAAAAATGTATAAATATTGACCAATAATTTCAGAACAAAATGTGTTTTGTTCAGTTTTTTATGAACTTGGTTGGTCCAGACTACTTGGACACAGACCTCGGATTCATTTTCAAACTACTGGGGCAACTTTATGCATCAAAACCGGCCGAAACTGCATCTACATCTATGAGGACGCAGACTAAAATGTCTAATCAGCATGACTTTGGGTCTTGACTGTAGTGAGACCCAGCTCAACTATTTCAAAGTAAATACTGTAGTACAACACACCAAACACCAGCTGGGTACAGGTGCACGAGTATGAAAAGCAGCATACTTCGCAAAAAAAGAGAGGTTTGTCCCCCAAATTGACTTTTATACGTTGTCATGTTTCCATGTTCGGTGTCACCGCCGCAGTCAAAGCATTATGTTTGGAGCTTTAAAATTCAAGACGGGACATGTTGACGATTTTAAACCACATCCCGGCTCACAAAAGGTTAAAATGTTCAAATGGAGTTAAAGATTATAAACTGTGTAAAATCTTGGAGACCGGGCAGAGAATCGGCAGAGGTTATACGGGACTCACCGATGTGCGTTGGGTTTCTCCGACACCGCGCCTGTCACCGCGCTCGGTGGCGGGATTTGTCTGAGATCGCAGATTTATTTAGGGTTTCCCGTCGAATCTGTCGAGAGACACAAAGGCTTTTTGTCGTCGCCCTCGCATACAGTATGTCAAATCTATTCATTGGGAGAAGAAATTCAGTTCAGACTGCTTTTTTTCGTCGTCGACGCGGCTTTTGTTGTTGAAAAAGGAAGGTTGCTGATTGGCACTAAGAACTCTCGCAGTACAATACAATATTCAGGAGCTCACAGACCCGACGCCAAACGTATTCTCTTTTAATAGTGTTGTCTCTGTCTCCCTCTTCGGCTTCACCTCAATCTCTTTCTTTAGCGCTTTCATCTCATTGACGTGCCCCCCCCCCCCACCCCTCACCCCTCACCCCCACCCCTCCCATCCGCAGCAGTGGTCTTGGCCGCATTTCACATTTGAAAAAACAAACACTCAACCCCGCCCTGAACCGAGACGGGTCCCCGCAATGCTGCGAGGCACAATCACAATCAGCATATCTGCAGCTTATGCAATCACATCACACCCCATATTCACACACACACACACAGAGAGAGATTTAGAGATTTAAATCTGAAGACAAATTTAATTCACGCTATCTTTATGGGATCTGATTTCATGCTCGGCAGGTTTGTGTGCTCCGCAGACAATAACATCGCAGTAATCATGCAAGTCCAATTTCCACCAGAAGTACAGTCCCTTGTATTTCACATTGTATTTGCGCCTTTCAAATCCACGAGCTACAAAAGGGAAAAGCATAAAACGTGCGATCGCTTTAAGCGTCGGGCCGACCGTCCGAGTCGAGGGCGACGCGAGTCACCTCGGCTGGCGGCGGCGGCGCGATCCACGCTGGCGACGCACCGTTGTTCAGACGCGTCGCTGGATTGTTCGGCGTGTGGTGAAGCTCACGGCGGGAGATCAGTCGGTCGCGCGCCGGGATACGAGGGGGAGGACGGATGATGTGAATGAAATGTCCTCGGGCAGAACGAGGAGCGCCTACGAGTTGTCGGAGGCGATGCTCCGCGGCCGCCACCTGACCTGGGAATCAATGAAGCGTCACGAGAGAGGAAGTCGTGACACAGCGAGGCTCCGATGCCTCGTGTGGGCGGAGGGAACCACGCCGTCGGTCAAAGCCGCAAACTTACGATATCAAACGTAGAATTCAACCTTTGTTTTTGTGGCCTCTGTTTAACGCTCAATAAATACTGATTCTTCTGTCCAGCAGCAGTTAGTGAAAAAGAAAAAAAGCTCTTTGTTTGGTGTTGAAGAACAGCAGCAGCTTCTGGAGACAGCCTTAATTGGAAAATTCTTGACCTCGGTGGCCCCGCCCCCTTCCTGTACGCAGCCAAAATGGCGTCCGTTTAGGATGGAAGGCGTCCAAAGTTTTCTTTTTTGGGGCGTTTTGAGTGCATCAATCCGGGTACTTGAACACACTTATGCCCTCAAAATACTGAGTGTTAGTACACAAGTACAACATCTGGAACACAGCGTAAGTATACATGAGACTGGTGCTTCTTCTCAGATATTTTGTGAGGACAGTCTTCAATAACACGGCTTACAGCTTTTAAAGGACACCATCAATATTCATTTTAATGGCCGTTGTTCATATCGAAAAGTAATCTGAGAACGCTGCTTAAACTTGTCTCGAATGACTTCAGTCTTAGACTTGAAACAAAAGACTTGGAGGAGCCTTCAAATACAACGACGTGTAAAGTTATCACATTAGATTGTGTAATATTTTGTTCGGCTGCCCGATGTTAGACTTTAAAACAGGCCGTGTAGGTCGGTGGCCGTTTCCTGAAGTAGGTCGGACGTGACCTTTTTGTATCTGACTTGAAATTTGTTGGAAGCAGTTAGCAGAAGCAGCCAGATGTCCTCGGCTTTCTCTCCTGGAGTGACGCTGGCACGATACTTTAAGTGAACATTTGTGTTTGTTTGTGTTTGTTGGAGGGGCGACCCGCGCTCTACATATCTTTTGCATTATTGCGTTTCCGCCCGGCTGCGTCTCCGTCCCGACGAGGCCTCGCCGCGCGGGGAAGTGCAAAGCCGAGTCTCGGGAGACGTGTCGTTGAATTCACACCATCTGAAAGACGAGCAGGATAAAGAGTTGACTTTAACGCTCAGACGTACTTGACAATTCTGCCGTCGGCTCCGGTATCAGCCCTCCCTCCTTAGACGGACTCATCGCGGCGAAGACACGGATAAAGAAGTGTCAAAGTCTGTGCGCTTGACGGCTTTACGATACCAGAAGCCTGGAGGGGGGTCGGAGCTGGTTTGGCTCCCAGAGAAGTGAAAGTTAGGAGTTTCTGTAACGCCTCACAAAATCACAGAGAGCAGATTGAAACTGCGTCAAATTATGTGTGTTTTTCTACTTTTAAATATTTAGGAACAATACTGCGTGGTTTGAGTGACGCTCCGCTGCAGTGGCGCAGACCGCTTTTATTTTAATTGGCGTGTGTCTGGGGTTGAAGGAAATGGAAAACATTCACATCTAGACTACCCATTAAAAACAACAAAAGAAGACTCTCTTTGACAGCAGGTCTCTTTGAAACCAGATGAAAAGAACCCGTCCTACACAGTTATCGTGTTCACGGCCTCCCTTCTCACTGTGGACTTGTTTGCCGCTCGTATGCAAGAAGCTGCAAATTATTACAATTGGTAAGATAATGCACGAGCTTCTGTTGCACAGCAATCACGCAGCAGTTGCACACAAATTACGAGCGCAGATGTTTTTGAAGGTACGGAGCACGCATGCATTTTCATGTCTGAAAAACAGGCGCTCAGAGAAAATGCAGTTAAGTTTGTTGGATACTTCCACCGGTGTTATTTATCTCAGTGAACAGCGCAATGAATTCACAAATTCACAAAAAGAGTGAAACCTGGTGTGTCGAATAATGAACTCATTTGTCATGTTGATTGACGAATGGTTTTAAGTCTCCTGTGTTTAGTTCAGAAAATTACAAACTCTAAATAACAAGTATGTGCCATCAGGGTCCGTTTGCTAGTGTTAGTAGTTGAAAGTTGAACCAAAGCAGTTGCACAACTTCCAGGTATTTAGACTTGTTATAGCAGTCAAAACACAGACTGGATATAAAAGTGTTCGTGGCTTTCGGCTCTGAAAAATGAGGCTGATGCGGAAGCGCCGTAAGTTGCAATACCACCGAGTGCCACTAGAGGTCGGCTCCAAAAAGTCTCCAACTCCATAGACTTTATTATACTAAGTCAATTCTATGTGAATAAATGTTTTCCATCAGTTATCTCGGTGTTGTTAGCTAAAGTCACTCCTTCTTATTAGTTTTCTGGAGGTTCATCTGAAAATAATCCCTCATTCATTAGAAAAGAAGATTCAAGAAGACCTGTTTTTGGGGGCGTGTCTGTTTGATTGACATGTCTGTGGTGCAGTCAGGTTGCAGCTATCGGTGGGCGGGACGTAGTGTTGTCAGGTCTCCAATCAGATCAGTCAGATCCACTTGGAAGTGCTCACCGGGACGTCTAACCGTTTCCATTATCACCAGTGCTTTTTTTTTCCTCATAAACAAGTCACAATGTTTGCGACAGTGATACCGCAGCTCCTCAGCGGGGCTTCACAGCTTCACCCTCAGTCCCATCGGAGACCTGAGTCCTGCTGACAGCAGCACAGCACACGTCTACATATACCACAGGGAAAAGGTTGGTGCTAATGAGAACATTGGAAGAAAACAGTATGATTCATACAGCAAGTAATGAAGATGAGAGAATCAGACTGGACGAGGCAGCTTCCTTTGAAAACTTTTTTTTTTTTCGGTCTCTGATGTGTCTTCGTGGGATCCGCAGCATTAGGCTCGTTGGAGATGGACTGCGCCTGGAAAGCGGGCGAGAGCGGGCGGCGGCAGGGGGGGGCGGACACTAAAGGCTTCAGTCAAGTCGGACAGTTCGCAGCAGCTTTCAGTCTCCACAAGAAGTCCCTCATCCTGTTATGTTATGATTTTATAAAATGTTATGAGACCATTATATCAGTCTGCACGCAATATCCATTTGTTGATTTTGACTTGCCTATTAAAATGCTCCACCCGGTGCCGCTGCAAAGCGTGAAATAGACACGCCCATCCGCTAAAGCAAAACATGATCCTAGGTTGCAATACGATCTGTGATCTATGTGCATTGGTTCAACCTCAATTCTTTATATATTCAGCTGTAAATCAGTCTCGTGTCAGTTTGCTGCTGTGTACAGATCAGCTGATCTCACCTGTCCTTCTCAAACTAACATTTTTGTTTTGTCAAATTCTTAAAGAATCAGTGTCCGTCATCGAGCCTTCACAAACCTGGCTCCTCTCGAACGAGCCTAATTTCTTGGCCGGCTGTGACTTGGTCAGCTCGGTCAGAGACTGCAAAAAAAACAACTTATTCTCCTAAAACCCAGAAATACGATGGAAGTCAACATTTCTGCGGCACCGGTTACCTCCCAAATTCTGGTATTTTAGAGTCATGGATCGCAGCAGGATCACATCCTTCACGTTTGGGTTGCACCTCTCCCGCTGCCACTTCTTTGCCGCTGAGAGCTACTGAAAACAAGAAGACAGTTCAGATAAAAAATTCATCGTTGGCGGCAGTAAATTCTGGGGGAAAAGCGCCGTCCTCGTGCCCGAGCCTGCCAAGTTCCACAAACTGTGTAATGGTGTTGCTCGCTGCCTGACAAAGCGACCTCCTCGCAGGGAGACGAGCTGAGGGACTTTTGCCCAGCGGAGTTTTTCTATATTCCCGACATGTGTTTCCACTTCCACGTGGAAAATATTGCACACGCGAAACCGTCAGACCGTGAGAATCGAGTGTTCACCTGTCCGCTGACTAAAAGCAGGTTTCCTCTTTTAGACTTGAAAGTGCCCGTGTGGTTTACACCCTGCCTGCCGGGGTCCGGGGTTCACGGCAGGGCGCTGGCGGTTTTTCTACTAATACCGCTCTGCTGTTATTCTATTCAAACACATGCAATATAGGCAGAGGTTAATTAGCTGCAGGTGCGTCTCTTTGACTTTGTCGACACCGGCTGAATTATTTTATCTCCCTCTGCCAACAAAGACGCAATCTATTTTTGCGCTCGTCTCTTTTTCTTTTCTTTTTTTTTTTTTTTTTTAAACACACGAAAACACGTGGAGCTTTATTGTCCTCTAAGATTATATTCCTGCTCTCCGCCGGCGAAACGCAAAATCGACCACTGCAGTGGAGCCTAATGGATTCTGACCGCTGAGGCCAATTTACCTTCCGACGATCGACTGCATCCGTCGCTGTGGACGGCGGGCAATCAGAAGAAAGTGGAGCGAAGGCAGATGAAGGAAAAGAGCAGAAATTCATGATCGCAGCAGCTCTTCTGAAAAAAATATTCACACCACTGAAATAGTAAATATCATAAACACGAGATGTCATTTGTCATCGCTGTTGAGCTTCTGATCCAGACTTTTATCTGCACCCACATTCAGATCCTGATAGATCTAGAAGGCCCAATTCATAACTGAAGTATGGGTCTTTTCAGCTGGTGCGTAATAAAGATTATGAGAGTAGGTTGCAGATGCCCCTCCCACCCCCCCGACCCCGCCACCCCACACTCCCACCCCCACCCCCACCCCGATTTATTTATTACTAAGTTATAAAACATTCCTGCAAGGTTGTCGCTGCTAACATTTAGTGATGGAGTCTGAGGCCGGGGGTTGTCAGGAGCGGAGGCTCCATGCAAAGCTGGCTCAGTAGCACCCCCAGTTGGTTGTTTAACTCCATGGAGAGAGACGCACAACGTTTCTGCATCTTAGGATCTCATCTCAAGGTGTGAGGAAACATGCAATAAAACATGTATAAGAAGAGAGAGGAGGCATGTGAGAGTTCTGTACTTACAGTGTGTTCAGACCGTGTATGGATTTTCTATGCGCTTTCTGCTTATTGATTCATATTCATTCGCAGCACCAACTGCTTTAGACAAAGTGTGAATTGTATCTCTCACGTCAAACTATATTTCTCACATTTCAGTCTCGTGTGTGACTGAACGGAGACGACATGACAGCGAACATATGCTCCCATTTCTTTATGAATTCATTAAAGCTTTCAGTGAAAGACGGACTGAATACTTTTTCCTCCAAATCAGATTACAGCCCAAGTCTTTAGTATGATGTCATTCATTTTGACTTTGTAGGATAGTTTTCCAAACCAGGAGAAAGTCTCCAGTTTTAACCTTCATAAACAGCATTAGACGCAAACTGTATTTAGACCAATACGTTTCCAACCTAGACGACAAAAACAACCTGGTTAGTTGCAGGTGGAGATCATGGTTTGGTTCGAGGAGCTTCTTTGTCGTGATTTAACAATAAAAACACATAATTAGTCAAGGACTTGGACGTAAGTTGAATTGACTGATACCGTCTCAAGCGATGGCTATAAATACTTTAACAACAGCATGTAAAAGTTCCTGCTCACACAAAACACCTGATACAGTGTGTAAAAAAAACACTTTCCTGTTTAATTACTTTTTTATATTAGCCTTAAGACAAGTAGGGACTCAGATAGGAGTGTGTGTGTGTGTGTGTGTGTGTGTGTGTGTGTGTGTGTGTGTGTGTGTGTGTGTGTGTGTGTGTGTGTGTGGGGAGCTCACAACTTCGGCGATTTAAGCACTTGTCTGATCTAATGCCAGCCCTCCCACCAGAGAGTTAAATGACTATGACAACTTGCCACGGACGCAGGTAGAGAGCGTGCTAATGGCCAGCAGACCTCTGTGAGGGAACAGTTGGAGGAGAGAGATGACAGAAGAAAATGACTTGAAATTGGCCCCTTCAAATGGCTTTTTAATGCTCATTTTCTGAAGCTTCACCAGTTGACAACTGAGGAGAGCATCATTTTCTGTCAGTGGGAGAGTCCCTTTGTCCCGGCGACTTCTCTCTTCTCTGCCATTACACACACACACACACACACACACACACACACACACACACACACACACACACACACACACACACTCCTTTATTGTTCCTCACTGCCTATTGATTCATATTTTCTCTCCAAATTAAATGATTCATCAATAGCATGAATTATTCCTGACTGCAGCTCCCATTATGTATCACACAAGTATCTCTGCTGGCCCTAAGAAGGCTTGAATTATGTACTAACAATCATTAAGGCCAAACCCAGTTGCATCATGGGTATTCGAGGGAATAAAAGAAGATTACACATCAAAGTTGGAAAATAATGTTTATGTAATGAAGTCTCATTGATTCTTCTGAGTAAGTTATAGTCTGCATTTCAAATTCATCTTTAAAGAGGACCCTAATACTTTTCTAATTGACATTGAATTGAAAACTTTGAACAATAACCAAAGAAAATAATATTACAAAAAGTTATACACCCTTTACACACCTCCAAATTAGCTGGTACTTGTAGTGTTTATACTTTTTTACATTTTTGCAGAATGAACTGATTGTCTTGGTTTTCATGCAAAACAAAAAACTTAGTGGGCTTTTTCCAACTAAGATTCCCTTATAAAAACAATGATAAAGCATATAAATAAATACAGTAAGTATCGTAAAGTATTTGACATCATTTATGCACATTCATATATCTTGGCCGATTTCAAATAAAACCTTTTTTCAGGCGGTTTTCAGCAGCAATTGAAACTAAAATGAAAATAACAACCTGATTTAAATGGACATATTAGTCCTGATAAGATAATTTGAGAGGTATAATTAGAGTTGATGATCACAAACATTGGACTACTCTTCTGAACTGAACTTTGCAACCCTTTCTTTCCAACTATATTCATCCATCTTTCCCTCGTTTCTGTCTTATTCTCTCTTTTTTCCCCCTCGTTATAGAAGTGAAGCCACCATGCATGTTTCCAGCCCTTCGGCCCAGCCACAACGAAAACGAGTGTCCGGGTACATTAGGACACGCTGCTTGGTTTCGCCTTCACCTCCATGTGGCTCTTTGTGCAGGGCCTGTAGTCATTAAACCACCAAGTACAATAGAATTGATCAAGCATCGGTGCACAGGTCATGTCGCCGTATTAAACTGCACTGCAAATAGAAGGAACACTGGTCCTTTCACGGCTGATGGAAACTAAAATAACTCCAGCTGTCCTCAGATTACCTCGCTTTGTCCTCCCTTCTCACACCATCGTAATGTCAGATTTGTTAACCCGTGAACACGCAATGTAAAAGAAAAAATGTACTGCTGTAAGATAAGAATAGTCCAAAGGGGAAAAAAATTATTCAAAACGTTGTTGCACCACTTAATATCTTTTAATTCTGTATCTTAGGTATGTTTTATGTATGTTTTTAGCCACACATTATACATGTGATGGTATAATTTTACACTTCATTATTAACTCGTCCCACTGCATGTGTATTAATATAGATACGGTCGGGATGACAAATACATGAACCTCGAATCGAAGGAACTGATTTACTTTTGGATTCTGGTTCAGTGTTGAATGAATTCAGAAAGTTTGGATCAGGGATTCGGCTCCGATTTCTCTGACTGACTTTGCTTCTTTCGCTGTCTGGGTGCTGCATTTAAAATTACACCTGTAGTATCATTAAATAATCAGGATGACTCCCATGTTTCTGTGTACTGTAGCAGCTGAGCGGTCGTTTCATGGACTTCCATCATGTTCTCGGTTGCTGTTTCTAATCGAAATACCGTATCCATCTTTTTCAATTAGCACAATTGCTGCAATAACGATCGCCGAGAGCATTTCAGTACAAAGTTTTCCACGTCGATCGAAAGAAACTTCAATCTAAGACTTGCTGATTGACTTGACTTCCCCACGAGCACAACAGCAGATGTATTTAAATAGCTGGAAAAAATTAGAACAACCTTAGCGACGCCTTTAAACACTGAGGCTTAAAATAAAACTCCCAAAATGTACATTTTTACAAGGACGTAAAACCGACGGCTTCTCCGACATCTGCACTCTCCGCACCGTCCACCTCCTCACAAGCCGCCCATCACACACGAGGACGGATCAGCATATCTTTAAAAAAAAAAAAAAAAAAAAACGTCCGAGCCGAGAAGCTGGAATTGGTTATTTATCTGGCGTTTCAACTTTTTCCTCTGCAAGAGAGAGAGAGTGAGACAAATATAGACAGAGTGAGAGAGGGAGGTGGGGGAGGGTGGTGGGGGGGGGGGAGGTGACAGCCACGAACTGTATGCGACTGGAGTACATGGCTTGTGTCCTGCCCTGCTGAATCAGGGCTCGCCCTCTGTCTGTCTCCATCCCGTCTCTCTCCTCCTCTCTCTGTCACTCCTCCATGCCCTTAAAACTAAAACTCTCCTTATCACTTACCAGAACTACCGCCAACTCTCTTTTTGACATGTCCTGCCTTCCTCCTCCTGGATTTCATGGCTTTTGGGAACTCTCCTCCTCCTCCCTCCTCCTTCCACCTCCTCCTCTTTTACTCAGTCATCCTTGCAAAGCCTGCCAGCGAGCCACCCTCCTCTCCGTCGCTCTCCTTCCCCATCCTGCTTTCCAAAAGAGCCCCAGAGGCGTCAGCGGTTCACTTACTGACCTTGCACTGCTACATCCAAAGACCAGCTGCCTCAGTTTACCCCCTTTTTTTTTACATTCCTGCAATCAGCCTCCCTGATACCATTTTTAGGATGTAAAGTTTTGATTTAATTGGTTTGGTTGTATTTCATAATGCTGATAAAGTCCTAACACCAACCATCGTGTATGTTTATTTCATCGTGAAGCTTATTGAACACGTATGAATGTTGTTATTTAAGCCACATCTGACTTCTCTGTCATGTCAAAAATTTTGCGACGTGTAATAATGATGAAGTATGGAATAATTAGCGAGGTGCAATTTACATGGTGACTAATGGGCATAAAATATGATATCAAAATAAAATTAATCTCTTTGACAGATCGTTTTCATTACCCTGCGAGCTGATTAAATGAGAGCGAAATTTAAATCGTCTCACCCCCAACGAATGCCTTTTGATAACAAAGGTATCCTCACGACTTTGAGTTTTGTTTCTTAAGTCGTATCAGGATAGACCTTTAAAAATAAAAACATAACCTGCTCGGGTGCAACGAGAGGTCACTTACAGTTAGTTCTTTAAATAATGAGCTCAAACTCGACACCATTGAGAATAACAGAATTTGATCTCTAATCTCAGCTCTGCAGCTTCTTCTTTTTTGCTTCACTCAAAGCCAGTTAGGAATAAAGTTTGGTGGGAGAATTGGGTTCAACTCTGATACAAAAGCCCCTTTTTTTAACATCGACTTTTAGAAATCACACAGAAATACATCCACAGGCAGAGAGGTCACATTCTTTTGTACCTCCATTGACTAGAATGCATCCACATTACATTATGCTTTTTTTCTTTTTTTGAATAACACACTCAAGTCGTGCTTTTTTATTTATTTATTTATTTTTTATTCCTAAAAGCTTAAAAAACTCTCCTGCTTTTACTCCTCTACTACCATAACCTGAGTGGTTACTCCTTCCACCTGCTCGTTTCACCTGCAGCTGAATGCAACAAGTTCTTGTGGATATTTTTTCAAAAAGCTTTTCTACAACTAAAGTAAAAAAAATAAAAATAAAAATAAAGTGGACACTGTTGGCTTCTTAAAGAAAAGTGGCTATGTCAAAAAGATAAATCATCAAGTCGCAAAATTACTCCAGGAACACACTGAACATCTTAAATTGATGCACAACAGTGGGACATAAAAAGGGTACAAGGTGTTACAAAAATGAAAAGGGGTAAATTGGAAGCCTTCGCAAATATCATTTTTGGGGTTTGTGCATGTGTGTGTGTGTGTGTGTGTGTGTGTGTGTGTGTGTGTGTAACTACGTGTCCATTTTAGCCTCAGGGCCAGAGCAGAAGTTGGCCTCTCAGTGATGCGACCCTGATGATGATTGACAGCTCCCTGTCGGCGTTCCCACGGTGATTTAGAAGTTTTCACGGAGTGTTTCTTCATTTTTCTCCCAGTTAAGCAGCAAAAGTTATCCACACAGGCGATAGCAGTTCGAGTCTGAGTAACAACGGAGCCTTTGGTGCAGTAAGGTTTCCGCTGCAGCCGGGTGCGGCAGCCACGGGTTCCTTATTCAGATTGAGTCAGGTCCGCTGATCGCTCCTCCCCCAACGCACCCAAATATGGTCACTTCCGGCTCCCAAATAGCAAGATGGCGACGGCCAGAATGCAGAACGGCCGTTCACAAACCAACGGGTGACATCACTGCTGGTTGCCGCTCAGGTGTCAGTCAGCCAGTTTAATAACTCCAAGCAAATGCAATCAGTCAAAAAATAGCCTTCATTACATCCTCTTGAATTTATTGCACCCTCTAGTGGCCCATAGTAATTATGACAGGAGCACAAAAGGAAGTCGTGATAAAACATAAGGTTGTATTGCCTCATTATTAGTTATATATATATAAGTTAACTTGTGTAATGTATTTAACTTGTGTCAAAAATACCATCCTACTTATTTGAACATAAACCAGTATTGGTGCCCAAACAAAACAAAACTCACTTTGACACAACAATTAATGTTCAAAACGATGTGCCGTGTTGTTTTGGTTGGAGGACGTGTTGTCTCGTAGACGTTGGACCTCTCCGTCTCATTTCGTGTCGCTTTGCTTTGATGCCGCGCGCCGAGCAGGAAAGAAATGTAAAGGGAGGTCACTGTCAAATGGAGGTTAAGACTGCAATTTCTTCAGCTTAAGCACAAAAACACAGAGGGCAGTGAGCGGCGGCTGTGTGTGTGTGTGTGTGTGTGTGTGTGTGTGTGTGTGTGTGTGTGTGTGTGTGTGTGTGTGTGTGTGTGTGTGTGTGTGTGTGTGTGTGTGTGTGTGTGTGTGTTACGGTTGTAACAGAAGTATGAAAGGAAATTAGAGAAAACAAATTCTGGGAATTTTTAATAAAGCTTGTCAAAATGTTTTGAGAATAAACTGTACTAATTTCTGAAGATTAATCTCCAACAATAGGGCCTCGTTTGTTTGTCTTTGTTTTGATTCTGTTGCCGGCGTGTTTTCTGTGAATATTAAGCGTGAAGTTCGGGGCGTGCGAGCAAAGCGTTTGCATCCACAGATGACAATTTGGGAGAGCGTGATGGTTGAAAGGGTGTGAAGAATTGTGCGGTTAACACTGGATGTGTGAAGCTGCCAGTTTCATGAACTGTAGTTAATCTCTGTCTTAATACGCTGATGAAGTGAGGCTTTCAGACTGAAGAAGGAAATCAAACAGAGAGTGAGAGTGAGTGAGCGGGGAAGACGGAAGATTTCAAAATGAGGAAGATAGATGGATGTAGAGAAAGCAATTAGGGTGAGAGCTGAACGGAAATAAACTGTTATTTGGTTTTGCAAAATGCAAAAAGCAACAAACAAACAAAAAGCCCATGTAATTTATGTTCCCATTTTAATTTCTTGTTTGTTTTGTGCACATTGAACTAAATTCCTTTCACAAAATTGTCAAATTTATCGGCGCGGGTTTGAAATAGCTCATGAAGCCAATCTGCTGTACTGCATTTTGAGTTTGTACTTTTCTAGTCATTTTGTATTGTTGTTGCGCGCCATATTATATTGTTCCACCACTGGTTATCGTTTTGTTGGAGTGGAGTCCCACTCTGATGTTTTTTCATCTAAAATAAGAAAATCGAACTAAACAAGGAAAGTTAAGATCCCAACATGTCAGTAAATGACGGTCAGACGTCCAGCAGTTATCTCTGTTCCACTTTCTTCCCCAGTTATCGTTCCCACCATCGTACATGCGTTGTTTTCGTGCACAACGGTGAAACATCTGTGTTGCTGCTGGAAATAAGGTTTCATGAGTTTCCTGAGGATGAACTGTCCGTCAAACGTGTTGTCAAATCAAAACAGTGAGCTAAAAGCGGCTAAAACGCTGCTGCATGCTTGATAATTCAAAGTTACGTATCTCTGTACCGTGAAAATGACTCCAGGAGTCTGTTAGCAGTTTTTATTGCTCGTTCCCGTAGTGTTTACTTCCGAGTGGGTTTCTAAGTAGTAAAGCAAGCCGTGAGTAGATCATCCTCCCGGGCCTGGTGTGGTTTTTTTTTTTCGACCGCTCTGATTTATGGATGCAGAGCAGACAGCTTCAGATGAAAGACTTTCTGTCAGGTTAGAAGATACAGATACCTCGTTGCTATAGCAACGGCTGTGGGCAAAAAAACAAAACAACACACACAAAAAAAACAAAAAACAAGTGGGCTACAAGAGAGAGAGAGAAAGAGAGAGAGAACAAATGATGAAACGGGTCAGTGAAAGATTACATTCAAATCCAACAATGTCTGAGACCGGCATTCAGTAAATAGATTGTTTGGGGATTTTTTTTTTTAAACACTTTTTTTTTTTTTTTTTTTTTGCTCTCCACTTTCAGCCATTAATCTGTCAGGCTGTGGCGTGCAACAGGATGCTTCCTCTCAGTTCAGGACAAACATGTGACCTGAAAAAAATCTAGCAGAGCAATTTGACAAACAACTAAAACCAACACGATTATTTTTCTTTGCTGCTGAGAATGTTTTTGTGGATTTGATGCAATTTGTGGAAATTATAGAAGTAAAAACGCGACGCTAGATTAAAGTATCTTGTGTGTAATATTGACTAATACGATCACATTTGAGCTTGTATTTCCCCGATGAGTGCACGCACCTGCACGAATCTACAGTAAACAAGGAAATATCGTGTAACACGCAGCAAGAGAGTCCCGACGTGAGAAACCCAGTGTTGCGTCACATGATCGGGCGTGTCATCCATATTTAATTTCATCGGGGCTGAACAGTGGACAACGCGGTGCCATCATTTAGTTTCCCTCCAGTTCTTCAGAGCCGCCATCTGTCAAAATATCAATTTATTTCCTGCTCCGTAAAGAGAGCCGAGCGCTAATTGGAAATAGCATGTAGCGTATTCTCTGTTCTGCACACACGGAGGGCGACGCTATCAGTCAGGCTGAGATGTGAATATGATGCAATCACTCCCTCGTGCCCATCTGCAGAATAATTATTTGTTCTGATATCTGACAGAGGCGAAAAGAAGAGCTGAAGATTGTGTGTGTTTGTGTGTGATGCAGTGCTGGAGTAGAAGCCACGTGTTCGACTGAGACACCACAGGAGCATCTGTTTGGAGAAACATCACTTATATACTTACAATGATTTAAAGCAGGAATGATTTCATACCAAATATACTAACTTAAAACAACGAGCAAACAAATGCAAGATGATACAACAAGTAGTTCCGACCCGGAGATCTGATTGGTCAACTGTACATTTGGGACGTGCTCAAATCGCCGTGACATCACATCCTGCTCATCATTAGAAAATATCACTCCGCCTTCTCAATGGGAACATAGAATTAGAATCGGTGTCTCTTTCTGTCCTTTTTTGTCGCGTACTTGAAATCCTAGCGGTGGCTAGCTGGACCGGTTTGGTTTCAACACTCGACATGATGCTTAAATCTTAAAGTCCATCGACGTCTTTGTTCATCAGATATCTTTGTTCCAACCAGACTGAGCTAGCTGAGCAGTTTAGTGTTTCTATGTTCTGTATTTATTCAGTTGGAGACGAGAAATCCTCTCTGTTGCTAGGGTGGTTGCTAAGGGTCGACCTTTCTCCCGGAGCAGTAAACATCGCGTATGTTACGTAACAGTATACTCACACAACTGATTGTTTTCCCGTCCCTGGACGTACCCCGTGTGTTGCCATGGAAACGGAGCTCGCACTAACAAGAAGTTGTATATTTTGAGAGTCGAATTGCTCCACAACATGACAACATTTTGATGACGTATTTTATTTAGTTGTTGCAGGTGGGGGGGGTTTGTAATATCGCGACGCTCACAGACCGCATCACCGTCGTGCCAATCATGACGTTGAAGCTCACCCTCTCGTGTAATATTGCTTAAAGAATATAAAAAAGTGTGACGAGGTCAAACGCTAAGCCGCGTGTCATAAATCAGGCTAAAGAAACACAACCAGAAACGGCGACTGACATCTTCCTTATCGATGGATAAGATACGAATGAGTTGGAGGTGGTCCCGCAGACACCAGCCTCAACCAGCGCGACGGAAACTGCATGATCAATCGTATCGTTGACATCCCAGCTTCTTTTATCTGCATTCGTCAAAAGAATATTAGCAGCTATCGAAAGGGTTCGTTTTTGCTTTTGATTTAAATGCTGCGCTCTTTCTTTCTTTCTCTCGTTCTCGCCGCTTTGATGGTTGACATGGTTACATTTCAAATATGTTTTTAATACAACAGCGAGAGGCCCCAACCACGGCCGCAGCCGTTACATGAGAGGAAATCACGCCCTGGCGGCGCTCACTACAGTGCATCCATTTTTCAGTCAGGAATAAAAAGCCCCTTTTGAGTGCACTCTTTATTTGGTGTGTGGGTGTTTGGTTCACGGCCTGTCCTGTCCTTCATTAGCACGGAACTTATGTGAAAAAAAAAATCTGGATTTAGAAAAAACAACGCTGCTGTTCAGTCTTATCAGACGTTATGTTATGGCGCCTCGCCTAATTTCATAATCACACTCGTGTCAGAATATGATGCATACGCTCGTGTTCTCAGATGAGTGCAGTCTGTAAATCAGCAGGGTGAGTGTCCCAGTGGAGGTCAGCTAATCTGTCTTCCACTGTGAGCCTTGTTACAGAGGTGGAATAGCCAGACACACACACACACACACACACACACACACACACATACACATGCACATACACACACACAGGTATTCAGCCTATCCCCACCACCATATGTGGGTCCGCAGGGAGGGGAAGTAGGGCGGCACGCTACAGACTCCCGGCCACCCACACCTGCCTCCGCTTCAGGCTGCAAACACACACACACACACACACAGTGGGGAGTATCTACTTTCTTATGAAATGCCACATTGGTTTGCTCAGATATCTTTTTTTCTTTCATTTCAGTGAGTTCCTGTACGATGTGCGGGTTAATTTCCTTCTAATTTTAGTCCCAAAGCTGCAAATTTGAACGGAATAAATTCCAAACATGATCGCATTCGTAATTTGATCAGCAGATTCAGCCTTTATTAAGAAAAATAAATATCATCTTTAACAGACTGGTGCCAATTAAGATTAGGAGAGTTTTTATTTAAATAAGACACCTGAAAGTGAGCAGAATCTTAGTATCTAAGTATTTTAGTACATTTACTGAAGAACTACACTTGTTACGTGACTGTAAAAAAAAAGAAAAAGCGCAATAAAAGCCTAAAATGAACCTATCGATGGACAAACCTCGTCCTCAAAACTAATGAAAATCAGACCTGAACATCAGCACAGTATTTTTTTTTTAGCTATACCTCCGTGAAAAAAAGCATCGCTCTTGGAGGAAATATCGAAAGCTGATGTCTTTCTCTCATGTCGACATCTTTACTCTTCCCTACTTTTGAGTTCCTAATTTTGTGCCCCGCCCTGGGAAACCTCACGCAGTGGGGAAATAACATCCCTTTTTTTTGTGGGGACGTGTCTTCTGTTTTGTTGGAGCTTCCAACCTGTTTTGGATTCACGTGTGGCGTCTCCGGCGGTATCCGTCTCCCGCCCGATGATTCAGCTTCCGCCGAGCATATTCAACATGTGACACTTTGTGAATCCCTCCATCTTAAGTGGTTTACAGTAGCAGGAGTGCATACATCTTGAGTATGGGTGGCCCCGATGGGAGCCGAGGCTCATATCCTGACAGTGCCACTGCTGATATATACTCTACCCACCGAGCTATACAGAAAATGAAATCCCTAACCTTGGCAGCTTTAATGCTGGGCTCTACTCATTGAGCTCCATGGGAAATTGAGTTTCCATCCCTGGCAGCAGCAAGCGGTGCTTATAGCTCTACCCCAAAGGGCTGAAAAAGTGCAGAATTTCAAAGAACAGATCACTCTGTCATCTTCTTTTGGCTCCGCGGTGGGCAGTGAGGTCAGCGAGGCTAAAATCCTTTATGCGCTAGTTATCAATCATTATGAATAAAACGCTAAACTGCAGCTAAAGGACGGTCATTTCAGCTGATTGTATTTTGGAAAGAAAAAAACTAAACAGGCAGATATGCAACACAACGTTGCACAGTCGTTTGAAAAATAAATAATTGGGGCGAATGTAGATTATTCAGAAAGATTTCGTTGTCCCGTTTATCTTGATCATCTCCTCCTGTCCCGCGTCACAGGCATTTTTGAATTTTTGTTTTTTAAAGAGGGAAATCAAGAAAGGCGGCGCAGAGAGGTCTCGGGGTCGTCGGTAAAGTGAGAAATGATCCGCTTACATCTGTACTAACATTGCCCGATAAGATTGGGGGCAGATTGGACAGAGCTTTGCACATTAGAAAGACCAGCTCACCCACTCTAAGATGTAGGGCAGGGCCACTCAGGAGATAAAGTCACTGTTAACGTTGGTAAAAAGCCACTGGTGACACCGCAGATATCAGCACTTCCTCTAGATTATTTCCTGCCAGTCGGCAGGAGTCCGGGGGGGAGGGAGAGGGAAAGGGGGGTTTCTCCTGTAATCTGTCGTCACTGTTTAAAAATTCAGTTTATCATCGCTGCATTTAACCTCAGATATCTCCTTGTTTATTTGTTGTTTTTTTCAGTGATGCCAGATTCTGATTTTAAGGGATAAAACAATAAGAAATGCAGCACTTTAAAAGCATAAGGTCACACCAATTACCTCAAAGCAGTATAATAAAAATACAAAAATAAAATTCACTCTGAACAGGAGAATAAATAAAGGTCTTTATTATGTACTACATGTTAGATGGTTTCCCAGCAGCCTCTTCTCTATGTTTTCCTGGAAATTGCTACAAGAAGGTAATTGGGGCTTTGACGTCAACAATGAGAGCCATTAATGGTGCCACGGTGACCTTTGACCTCCTTTCAAAGCTCTGATATTTAAGCTTTTCAGGTGTGTGCACACTCTTCTACATACTTCTATCTCCTCCGTCTTCTAGAAATTCACGTTCCCATACAACCGAATACATCTATATGAAAAACACAATCGCTGGCTGGATTACGTTCAGAGGCGACGCTTTGTTCTGAAGCGTCACGTTTATGAGCAGCATTGGAGTCTGCAGGAGGTGGTTGGCAGCCGTAGAAAGAACACGACTCTCACAACAAATATGAGTTCACATCCAGACTCCCATCTGTGGTTGAGGCCGCCATTTTATTTAGGTTTAATAGAGACCATCCTCTCGTCCTGACCTTCAATAAACACACACACTGCCTCAAGTTACAATCTTTGAGTGCACAAACATAACCATAAAAACAGTTGAATAATGCTGTAGTTACGGGTTTTATGGGTTCAGATTTTCTCCGAGAAATTAATACATTATCATTTGAATATATTTGTGATGATGATAGTTTCATGAGCAACTGGGAAAGTTCCGACCTCCAAATGGGAGAAATCACCTGAACGCCTGTCGAACGGGGAACTTTTTGAGAGCTCCGAGAAGTCGGTGTGACGTCAGTCGACATGGCAACGTTTGTGGTGAAAGGGTAAATGCTCAGCGGGAACATATGTCACATCACGGTTAATTTAGGTCGTTAGTTAGAGCAGGTTACTAGTTACTGTGTTGACAGACAACGACGGTAACAGTCCTCTCACACGGCCGTTACTTTGTTGCCATTACTTTGTCATCGTTACTTTGTCAGCGTTACTTTGTTGCCGTTACTTTGTTGCCGTTACTTTGTCATCGTTACTTTGTCATCGTTACTTAGTCATCGTTACTTTGTCATCGTTACTTTGTCATTGTTACTTTGTTGCCGTTACTTTGTTGCCGTTACTTTGTCAGCGTTACTTTGTTGCCGTTACTTTGTTGCCGTTACTTTGTCATCGTTACTTTGTCATCGTTACTTTGTCATCGTTACTTTGTCATCGTTACTTTGTCAGCGTTACTTTGTCATTGTTACTTTGTTGCCGTTACTTTGTTGCCGTTACTTTGTCATCGTTACTTTGTCATCGTTACTTAGTCATCGTTACTTTGTCATTGTTACTTTGTTGCCGTTACTTTGTTGCCGTTACTTTGTCATCGTTACTTTGTCATCGTTACTTTGTCATCGTTACTTAGTCATCGTTACTTTGTCATTGTTACTTTGTTGCCATTACTTTGTTGCCGTTACTTTGTCATCGTTACTTTGTCATCGTTACTTTGTCATCGTTACTTTGTCATCGTTACTTTGTCAGCGTTACTTTGTCATTGTTACTTTGTTGCCGTTACTTTGTTGCCGTTACTTTGTCATCGTTACTTTGTCATCGTTACTTTGTCATCGTTACTTAGTCATCGTTACTTTGTCATTGTTACTTTGTTGCCATTACTTTGTTGCCGTTACTTTGTCATCGTTACTTTGTCATCGTTACTTTGTTGCCATTACTTTGTTGCCGTTACTTTGTCATCGTTACTTAGTCATCGTTACTTTGTCATCATTACTTTGTTGCCGTTACTTTGTTGCCGTTACTTTGTCATCGTTACTTTGTTGCCGTTACTTTGTTGCCGTTACTTTGTTGCCGTTACTTTGTCATCGTTACTTTGTCATCATTACTTTGTTGCCGTTACTTTGTTGCCGTTACTTTGTCGGCCGTTTATAAAACGTTCCCTGCCAAAAACCACAAGCAGCTGCCTGAATGCACCATAAGTCCAGTATCAATGTATTTTTGACTTGCCACTTACTGTGTGCTCATTAACAATGTCTCCTCACTGTTTTATTAAAAAAAAATTAATCAGGTCACATCACAGTTTTCCTCTCGAATCCTTTTTGCTGTTGCAGTTTCAGGCTTCGAGAGTGGAAACCACCTCTACGGTGACAGATTTAAATCTCTCACTTCGGGTTTAACGCTTCAAATCTCACCTAATGTGATTCATCCGGACTGTGTGGGTGTGGTCTGATCTGATTTGACTGACAGCCGCCTGCAAAACATGAGCAAACAACTCCAGAACTATCGTCAGATTCTTTATTAGAGCATTAAAGTGTCAAAATATTCCCTGTGAAACAACTCCCGAGTTTGTAGTTTGAAGCTGACTGAGAAATAAGCGTTGAAGGCCTTTGAAGGTTTGAGTCAAGGTGAGGGTTAATGTGTCTTATTATTACCATCACGGAGAGTCATCAGGAATGCAGAAGTGTGTGTGTGTGTGTGTGTGTGTGTGTGTGTGTGTGTGTGTGTGTGTGTGTGTGTGTGTGTGTGTGTGTGTGTGTGTGTGTGTGTGTGTGTGTCATCTCCTGTAACATGTGTCTCCTGACTCTATGTGACAACAGATAGAAATCACAGATGCAGCAGAGATGCAGGACAGTGATGATCCGGCTGTTTATACTGTGACACAATGCTAACGTACACTATTTTTTATTAACCGCTGTATTTATTTTTCTCTCTCTCCTCCCCCCCTACCCCCCCCCTCCCTCTCTACCCCTCCCCACCGCCGCCTGAAACAACAGATCACTTGGGCATCGAGTTTATGGGTAAGGAAGCTTTTTCTTGTCTCGCATCATCTCCATGAGTCACGACCGCTCACATCACAGCCGGTTTTCATTTTGGATCAGCGTTTACGCAGCGCGATTGCTTACGTACAGAACATGCATCGAACATCCTGTGACAACGCAGCACACTTTGGACGCATCTAATCGCACGTGACATTCCTGCATCATTTTACACAGAAACGGAGAAGCCGGTGCTCGATGCACATCTAAATACCCACAACCGTCAGGTTTCTTTGTACTCTCTCTGCACATATGTATTTATGTGTCTTTACTTTCTGCACTATTTCTATCGCTCTCTCTCTCTCTCTCTCACTCGTGCTATCTCTCTTTCTTTCTCTCACAATTGCTTATGAAGTGTCCCTTCAGAATACCAATGTGCTGCAGTCTCCTTGGAAACAGTGAGAACAGAGAGGCGGGCAGGGTGCAGCGAGGGAGTTTTTGTGATGTTGGCACTGTTACCAAATGCACTCCTCATTAGTACGTCGTGTGTGTGTGTGTGTGCGTGTGGGCGTGTGTGTGTGTGTGTGTGTGTGTGTGCGCGCACATGCATGGCACGTGTTCAAAAGTGTGTGTGTGTGTGTCTGGAGCACTTAGTTTCTACTAATGTGAGTTAGATGAGATTCATCCAACGATTGTGTGTGTGTGTGTGTGTGTGTGTGTGTGTGTGTGTGTGTGTGTGTGTGTGTGTTTTTTATCCCGTGCACACATGCCTGCGAGGCTGCGGAGGGGAGGACGCCAGCGGCGCCACCTCGTCGTTGCCAGGCGCCTCTCTTCCTGTTCTTGGCTCTCTCGTCTCGCGGGCTCGGTGTCGGGTATCACAGCCGAGGAGCGCTAGTTAACGACATGGAAGCTCGTTGTTAACTAGAAGCCTCCTCACCCTCTCGGTCGGCACAGTTTGGGCCCCTTTCCATACAGGCAGGTTCGCAAAAACCGACGGCTCTATGAGAAAAAAAACAAAAAACGGGCCTCCGCCTCGTTTGACGTTTTGTGCTTCGACATTCTCAAAGTAGAATTTCTTCTTTCTGCTGCCCGACTGCTTTTTGCATTTGCAGTCAGACAAACTAAGCCTTTTTTTTTTTTTTTTTTTTTTTTTGGAAACCTGCTGAAACTACGCAAACTTGGCAGTGACAGATGATCTTTTCCGCACGGCTATCTTGCAGGTTTTCCCCGCATTTATATTCAGCGAGAGGTTTTTATGCCTCTACATCATTGTTCAGCCTGCCACATTTTCTTTGCTGGCGCCAACGTCTCTAGTCCTGCCAATGTCTTCGCCGTCATTGTGTTAAGCAGTGCTTGGATAGATAAGCACCTCCCACACTCTCAACTCTGGTGTGTCGATGGCTGCGGCTCTGGAAAACCTTTCTTCAGAGAGAAACGGAAACACGTAGATCTGCTTTAACTCTTCTTTCACAGGTTTTTTTGTTTGGTTATTAATAGTCTGACCTTCTTCCACGGACTTCCTGTTTCTGTTATTAGTGACTGATGCCATAGCATTACTCTTGTAGGGCCCTGTCATCCACACATTGACATAATTTCAGCCTCAGAGACAACTTGCGTCAAGAGAGTGACCATAGCAACTGGTTGTTCAGTTATATTTGTCTCAAAAAGGCTTGACTCTTTGAGGCAGAATAAAAACAGCACAGACGATTCTGCAGAGGAAACAAACGCTCTTTATTAAAAACTAATTTCTTCGTGAAAATTTGAATTCAACAAAACCACAAACTTAACATTTTATAAGATGTGAGAGGCCGTAGGAAGAAATTACTTTTGTGTTTCAGCAGAGGAGTTCATCGTAAAGTCAGCTGTCATTTGTGAATATAATTGGATGCCACTAGTCAGATGGTAACACTTAATATCATAAAACATGACATTAACATCTTTTACAGACAACCCCATAGCCCGCTGCACGACTTATATTTCTGGGCCATTATATATATATTATATATTTACAAAATTGCCACCGTCCCCATGATTTTTTTATACTGTTTAAAAAGTCCGGTTGCATTATTTATAAATCACATAAAGCACAAGTTGAACTCCAGTGCTGTAAAATTTGAATGGCAAGGTTAAAAATCAGTTGTGTAAAGGGAAGCTGCACAGATGTCCAACACAGATTAAAAAAAAAAAAAAAAAAAGGAGATTTGTGGGAGTTGAAAGGTCCGAGGTGCTCCATGCTGCATACAAACAAAGTGCATTTTAAAATCCTACCGACGGGACGAGAAAAAAAGACAAGTCAGGACAAGAAGGGACGTGATCTCTTTTCTTTATTTGGTGCTTGTGAGAATCAAAGCGACTGCACAGTTGACCAAGCTGCAGGCAAGACACAAAAGACGGGCTAATACCGACAGAACTACAGTAACCTCCTCCAGACCGCCGAGGAAGAGGAAATATTATAAGAAGGAAAAAAGAAGAAGAAAGATTGATAGAAAGAAGGAAATTACCAGCGATAACAATATCTCCAGTCACCTAAATAGATTCAGTCTGTAAATGGGCGAATAAAGCTATCCGAGTAATAGAGGAAAAGGACCGTGACCAGCCGAGAGAGCATGCTTACTCTACCACAGCCGACCTGCATAAATAAAAAAGGTTTTATCAACCATCAGCAGTCGTGAAAATGGCTTAACGCTCGGGGCGGCGGCGGCGGCGGCAGCTGGAAGAGAATCCCGTCCCGCTCCGTCTGCGTCCCCCTCATCTCTTTTTCCCTGCACTTATGTCACTCCTCTCATTCATCCGTTTCTGTCAGTGTCAGCTGCTCGCGGCACAGATGAGGAGATCCACAGTGGGTGTCGGGGTCTGCAGTCGGAGACCACGCCGGATCGACCCGAGCGCTCTCCGTCTGGGAACGTTTAAACCCAGGTGGCGCGGTGCGGCCCGTAACGGCACACTTTAGAGAGACAAGCAGCAACAAATGCAGCCTCAGACTTAAAGACAAGCAAATCTTATATTGACTGTTGAGGAAGTGCAGTAAGACACAGAAGATATATCAAGCTTGATATGATTGAAATTGATTAAAACATGATGGATTATTGAATACTTTAGAATATAACGAATCAAAAGTCCTGCACACATGTCGAAGCTTTATACGTCCAGATAGAAAAACAATGATGAAATATTCATTGGTTTTTACTCTCTTTTGTTCCTCAGCGTCAGTCGGCAGGTTATGCAAGAGCTGCAGGTATGAATCATACCTGGGTATAATACATTACCAAACATACTTAAACATGACAATAGATGAATAATTGATCATTTCACATTGTCAGACTTGAAGCTTGTGGACATGAACTTCAGAAAGAGAAAGAAGTAAACCGTTGCTGTGTTCCAGATGTTGTACTTATAAACTAACACTCACTATTCTAAATGCATCAGTGTGTTCACGCTGTCAAGTACAGAAACATGCAGTGCGCTACGAGTACCAGGATGATGTTTGAAACTTTGGACACTTTTCACCCTAAACGTTCGCCATCTCTGCTCCGTAGAGGAAGGGGGCGGGGCCACTGACGTAAAGGATTTTCAAATTAAGGCGTCTTGAGGAAGCAGCAGCTTCAGAGTCCTAACATGTAAGAGCACTATTGGTTAGTGTACTAAAGGAAAGTATGCCATCCCGTTGATGACCTTTGACCTGTCTGGAGGACTATAAGTCTCAGTATTCCTATATGCTCGTGTGATAGCTGGTATCAGTCAGCCAAAACTGACCATTTTAAGTCCTCAACAATCAATCATCCAAACCCTGCCTCTACATACAGTCTCAACCTTGAACCAGATCCAAAGCACTGCCACTAAACATTAAACTGCACTTCCCTCAAAGTGGAAGCTACCGTTCAATTCATAATTGTACAAATGTAACACAATTAAATAAACATTGACATAATATCTGCAGCGGACCCCGACGGTGTCTGCCGAGCTGTCCACGTGTCCAAATCTTCCAACGACTCACAAACCTGTCACTTAAAAGATGTCACGTATCCCGACATCGCCTAGATGGGATATGAAAAGCCATTTATGAGATGCATTCATGCACAGGAGATTGTTTTTTGGGGGGGGAGTCTGAGTCCAACCTAATAGGATAATGTGTCCAAATTTGACTAAAATATTTTTTTCCCGGCTGAGGGGTTGAGATTACAAATTGTCTAACGGAGGAGAGCCAACAGCGATGGAAATGCGTACGCTGGAGAGCTGCCAGGCGCCTTTCTTTTCTTTTTTTTTTGTGTCCACTGCCTCTGTTTGTATGTCATGAACCCCAGCAGGCAGACTTAAGCCTCCCTCATCAGGGCTCATCAGGAGCGAGACACGCTGTCAGAAAGCCACGTCGCTCCGTCGTCCCCAGACTTCAGTCAGCCTCCGTCCACGTCTTTGTGCGAGTATCTGTGTCTCTGCTGTCGCCAGCCGCCGCGCTGGAAGGATTTCTCCTCGTGTCCTTCGTGTGCCGGTTAGTTTTAAAGTTTAAAGGGTCAGTTCGCTTTAAAATTGCATTTCTTTTCGCGGGTTTCCATGCAGGTTGTTTTGGTTTCATCTCTCCCATGTTTTGACACAACGGTGTTCTTTAAGCGTAAAGCGAGTTAAAGGGGTGTTTCGCCACGTTTTCCGTCACTTACGCGGCCGACTCACCCGCGCGGACTTACGTGAGCGCAGCGGATTACGTCGAGATACAAAAAGAAAGAAAAAAGGGGGTTGCAGCTGCACCTCTGCATTACCGCCGCTGCTGCCTTTTTTTTTTGTGTAAAATATTAATCGTATTTCTTCCTCTGATGTTGCTGTGAATCAGCGGCCGCTGGGTTCAGAACCGAAAAGGTTTGAAGTGGAAATAAATAGAAGACGTGACCTCGTGGCCCCGCAGATGGAGTATGAACATGTTTTCCCTCTCTCTCTCTCTCTCTCTCTCTCTCTCTGTCTCGATGATTTATTCACATGAAGAGAGTGTGTTTGTGCATACAGTAGGTGTGTCCAAACGAGGACGTGGGAGGGCAGAGGAGGGACGGTGGGACGCTGCTTGACCTTGGCATCATATTCATAATTAACCTCATGTAAATTGGATTGTATTTGTACTACTTTTCATTTGTAGCACAGCAGACTGTGTATGTTTGTGAAATTATCCTCCCGGGTTAGAGGTTGAAAAAGTAAAAGATCTTCCATCTAAATCCACTTTTTTTTTTTTTCTTCCATTACGTTTTTGTTGACGTCGCATCTTTTTCCACTTTAACCAACGACAAAAACAAATCCTTTGCTGGTGCAAATGAAACGTGTACTTAAAGCCTGCGAATGAAGATGGATGCATCATTTGTCAGTGTTTTACATAACAGTTATAAATTACAGCAAAAATGAAGCACATTTCCTGAGCTTTCATACCATAGTTAAGGTTTTGCTGGTTTTTGATTTACAGGCACAAGAGCTGCCGGCCTATTCGGGGAAAGATTGTTTAGTTTGATTAAGCCCGTGTCAAAGAGGCCTTGAAAATACATGTTTTCGGGAAATACTTTGAGAAAACAAACTTACATTCACCTTCAGTTGAATTTATGTGGGAGGCAGAAATCCAAGATGCACATATATTTAAAATTGAAAAGATATCAGAAAGTTGCAACTCACACACTTTACAAGTACAGGTCAGTTTAGTCAATAAGAAAAACATTGGCAATTTAAAGCAGTCAAAATAATCACCGTCCATTTATTTTTTTTACATCCTTGAGCTTTTCAGTTTCATGTTGCTCAATAGTCATTGAGATTGCTCAGTAGAGATAAGTTCACTTCTTACATATATTATTTACAGACAGAGACTTTAAGATGTTCTAGAAAAGGCTATTTAAATGGATCTCAAGATTAATAAATAAAGCTCTGATTTCTGACCTTCAAAAATAACTTAATGTCAAACAGCTGAATATTTCAACATGTGTAAGTCTAAGAAATGAAATGTATAAATCTGTGTCTACGGGATAACCCTAACCTACTGAGCTTGAGCTCGCAGGCTGACATTTTTTAAGCCTGCATTACAAACTGGAAGGAGAAGTTTGAAAAGCATTTACCAGGCAGCATTCAAATATGCTGTTAGTTTGTATTACGGGCAATATTTTTGAAGCTTTACCAATACCAGCCATAAAATGTAGGAGTCTTCTTAGTATGATGCTGCCTTATATCAGCAGCACAAAATACAAAGAAGAAGGAGCTCTGCTTTCATTTAGGCTTTTTTTATTATTATTATTGTAAAAAGTGCCAAGCAGGAAAGTGGCATTAGATCAGGACACAATATCAGCAAATACAGAATTTATGGGAAAAGGAGGGATCCACTGAGATGGACTGAAAGCATAATAAATACTTCATATATGACAGGTTATGCAACGTCTGTGTGGGACACAATAGCTAAGAGATCCCTGATTTAAACTTTCAGACAGGCTTAAAAAAAAAAAAATTAAATCTTGATGTACTTGTGAATTAGTAACGCTCTCCCTCACCGGCTGCTGTCAGGGTTGCCCTTGAGCAAGATGCAGCGGCTGCAGTTCCAGTGGAGAGGGCGTGGTTTTGTTCCCGCAGTGATTTTTTTTTTCTGAGCAGTGATTATTTTTTATTTTTTGGGGGGGCTGGGGGGGAGGGGGGCATTCGAAGGCATCTGCAGTGAAACAAAAAATCAGTCTCAATCACCTGAATGTAAAACACCAACACCTGTCATCGCCGTGGTTCTCTCCAAGGTCTGAGCCTCGCTAAATAAAACTTGATCGATCGGCTATTAGTGTATCTGAAGGCAACTATGATTCACTTGTTCGGAACAAACAAGACAGCTTCCATTTTTTATCCACTAATGGCGTCCTCCGTGCCATAACTCTTCTTGTCTCCATGTATTCAAGCTCCATTACATGTGGCATCCATTTCAAAAGCAGTGTCTGGTGTGTGTCGGACTATTACTCGACGTGTTGGAGCTGATAAAATGAGCTGGAAAGGCAGCGCGCTAACTAAGAATAGCAGGTGTTTGCCGGGGAGAGATGTAAATAGGTGTTTATTTATTGTAAATGGGCTTTATCGCAATCATATTTGGTTTATTTATCACAAACGTAATTACAATTACACTTGAAATAAATACGCGAGGCAGATAGAGAAAGCCCCGGATGGCTGTTTCACCGTAACTGGTTGTTTGATTATTTAAAAGTGGCTGTTTAGTTGCTGTAAACAA
Source organism: Embiotoca jacksoni (assembly GCF_022577435.1). NCBI lineage: Eukaryota > Metazoa > Chordata > Actinopteri > Embiotocidae > Embiotoca > Embiotoca jacksoni. The sequence continues at coordinate 995,457 of NW_027185252.1, forward strand.
CAACGGCAGAAATTAAAAGAGGGTGAGTACAAATCTCAAAACCATGTTTAATTCTGTGTTATAGCGAAGTTGCTGCATTGTATTAATTTGATATTAACTCTGTGAATATTGACTGTGGGATCTCTGTGCATATTTATACACTCTCACTTAGACACACAGTTTTGTCTCCCGTCCTTCGTGTCTCTCACGCACGCGTGTTCGGCAGATATGTACATGATCTGTGACTTTATTTGCCAACAGTGTGTCGTTCCATCTTGTAATTGCAGCTTCTTCCTCTGTTTTTTGTTTCCTCGCAGAGAGCAAAGAGGTGTACAAGAGACAGGTGCTGTCAATCACCTCCATCGCCATGGCGATCAGCCTCCTGGGAACACTGTGTATGGCCCTCTACTGCCGCAACAAGTAAGAGGATGGACACGCAAAAACACGCATGTAGATTCATTTTGGTTACCCTGACGTTGTTCACGCGAAGCTAACTGCTAACATCTGTGAATTACTACAACAACGTCAATCATACAATCAAACTGGTTTAAAACAAAACTCCTGGTTAAGCACCAAAAAAATATAGTTTGGCTACTCCTATTTAAAACAACCTGTTAGTTCGCATCACCTGTACTTGTGTGGCCATCCCACAGACTGGGTATAAAAATGGTCCGAAAAGTGAAGCCAATTGAGAAGTGCAATACCACTGACGGTCACTAGGGGCTGGCTCCAATAGGCTCCCATTCAAGAAGCATCACCTTCTCTCATGGAAGTACAAAGTCACTAAATGTTTTCCACGAGTCATTAATAATCCCATCACTGATTGGATATTAGGCCTCAAAGAGAACTATGTTTGGGGGTTAACCGGTTTGATTGACATGCCCGGGGTGCAGTCGGACCGCTGGTGTATGTGGGCGGGGCAGATCCACCCCTCGATCCGTTCAAGCTCCACCCGCACATCCAAATATAGTCTTTTTTTTTTTCTCCAACAAAAACATGATAGCGACTCCCAAAAAATGCCAGAATCAAGGCTTCAAAATGGCAATTCACAAAAAAAAATTTAAAATGAAATGTGTGACATCACGGTGGGCTGCAACTTGGACCACCCATCAGTGTTTGTTGATTTGGTCACCATGTTCCCACATCCCAGTTTCTTGGGTAACGACAATGATGGTCAAACCTAAAAATATATAAGACTTAAGTCAGAATAAACTGACTTTTCCTTTTAATTTAATGACTTCTGTGTATTAAACTTCAAGTTATCAAACACAAACAAAAACGGAAATCAGTATTTTACAACAAATACATAGGTTTCAGGTACAGCAATGGCCACCTGTCACCAAGATGACCTCTTTTAGAGTTTGAAGTATGAGGAGACATAAATTAATATTTACTTACACAACGCCTGCAGATGGGTGTTTACTCAGCTCCGAGAAGGACTGCGTTATTCCAGCCACACTCAGATGTGACATACGGAATCTTTTTCTCATGAATACACGAGACAGGTAAATTAGCAGCTGTGACAATGTAATTTCATCCCAACCCTTCAGTTTACTTGCTGAGAGTTTCTCCCACGATTTTAAATCCTCTCAAAACCTCATTTTGCTGTTAATAATCATGATGATTTTTTTTTTTGCCACAGCTGCTAATGTAAACAAAGTGTTACAGTGTTTGTTAATGAGCCCTGCTGGGTGTGGAGCGACCGAACGCCCAAGGAGACTTTTTTTTTTTTTGGTTAATTTACTGAAGGGCGATGCAACATTCAACGATTCAAACATCTTGAACGAATCCCAGACTGGGTATTTGCAACCGTTTTGTAAAGCTCATTACGTGCGTACACATATTTATAGGCTATTATCACCCAAAAGGTCAGCTTGTGTGGCTGCAGCACTCACTCTCCTTTCTGTCCCTATTTTCATATTTCTGCAGGCCAGAAGTTAATGTGTGTGCATAGTAATTGGTGCATGAATGGTCTCGCGTTCATCCTTAACTGTGAGAATCTGAACAGGACGGGTCAAAACATCCGGCCTGTAACTGCAGGCTGTCATTCACAGGATGTGGACCGCGGGGCAGGCAGGTGATAGATTGCACTGTAATTCCATAGGCTTTCCCTCTGTAACATAATGATGTGAGCGAGTGAGCAGCCTGACAACAAGATAACTGGATCAAGGCGATGATGGACAGGCACTTTCAATGAATCCATAATTGGTATAGGGGGGGAGGGATACTTGCGTGCTCAGTGGAGAAGATGCATGCTGATCGGCAGGGGAGAGGAAGTGTTAATGGAAATCTGAGCGACCTGAAAAAAAACAGGAAGTCAAGGGTTTTCTCATGAAGTGAAGAAAAAACAAAAAACAGCCCGAACATAGAGCTGAATGAAAGACAAATGATTTTAATGGCGTATTATTTTTGTATTAAAGTGCTGACTTTCTGCTTTAAGTGTTGTTCATCCGTGTTTGTTAACTCTTATCTGTTTTAATGTAAGTGCTGTTATGGTTTAGTTTTTTTCCGCCTCTCCCTCGACTTTAGTCTGCGTCCTCCTGTTTCCTGTTTTATTTTGAAATCCGCACATCTGGTCTTTTCTGTTACTTCCTGCCCCTGTGTGTTTCCCTCGTCTGTAATTATCTACCTCATCCTGATCAGTTTCATCTGTCCCTCATAGTTCTCCTCTCCCTTTATCTTCCTTTACCCTGATCAGTTTCACCTGTCCCTCTCTGTGCTCCTCTCCCGAGAGTATTTCGTCCCTGTGTCGCTGCTCCCATATCTTTTCAGTGATGTGGGTGTAAACAACCTATAATTAAACAGAAAAATCATCACTCTTACCCCCAGAGTCATTGTTTTTAAAACCAATATACTGTAGCACAGATAGAATGAAATACTCTTCGGGCTACTGTCTTAATAAAGTTGGACTACACTCTACACTTTTTAACACACTGTTCCTGATAATTAGCACAAATTGCAGCCTTAATTTTACTCATTAAAACGGTTGCATCAGTGCATTAAACACACTCATCATAAGTTACAGTATTGTATTATCTCACAAAATTCACAAAACCATGCTGCATATTCCTCCTGAGTTGGAATTGATTAAATGGAGAAAAGACGTTACGCTGAAAATTAACAGACTATTGAGTCATCTTAATTTCAACCACATTACCAGACAAGAACATCAATATTCAACAAATCTGCAAAAGCCATTATTATGGCCAACGCCAGCCATTTTTTAAAAACTCTGTCTTCTGCAATATTTGTCAGTTACAGCATGGTTAGGGTAAAATATCGTTTTGTGTGCATTACAGTAAAATGGTAGGCAACTAGAACATAAAAGCATGACTGAAAGTGAGCTGTAGTTAAATAGGAGAGAGTTTTGCTCCCTACAGACCCATGGATTGCCCTAATCCCCATTCAAAAAATGTTTTGTTAATTGTTACTTAACTTTGATGTTTGACCTTCACTGGAAAGAATGATGTATATAATATAAAGTCTGCCATCAGCAGGCTGTTTTCCCATCTGCTCAAATAGTTCTGTCAGTGCTCACTTTAATCTGAGATGGAACAAGCAGGGTTTTCGGTTCGACTCGTAACGAACCCAGTCATGGTCCAGTATTCAACTTACACGCCACTGACTCAGTCTCCAGTCCACATACGCTGAGAATTTTGAAATGAAAATGATTCCCCGATCTTTCCAGGGTGTGAAAATATGTGAAATTGAGTTTCCAGCCAAACGCAAAATGGTATCAGCTACGTCTCTTACACCCTTTTATAATAAAACCCAGAGTTCCCTTTATCAGTTGTAGCCTGAGCTGTGACTAAAGGTGATCCGGCCGGTTACAAAAAGATGGGAGATCTTAGAGAATACTGACATCTTTCGGAGAAGTCTTGTCATTTTATCACACGAAGTAAATACAGTAAGTCTGAACACTTAGTTTCGAGATAACAAAGCCAAAACTTTGTCGTCCAAATGGCGGGAAGGAAGGCGAAGACGACGCATGTGACACATCTTTCAACACACATAAAGAGCGGAAATGTTTGTTTTGATTGCACCAACGGCATATGCCTCCATCATAAAGAGCGAGCACACCCTTTCTGCATGCTGAAACATCAAATAACAAGCAGATGGTTGAAAAGGCTCCGGAAGAGATAATGGACCTTTCATATTTAGTAAACGCTTTTCCAAAAGTAGCGTGCGCCAAATGTCTCAGCCTTCTTCTAAGAACATATAATTAAAGTGCCACAGAGGTGGAGAGGATATGAGCTTTAGCATGGTGCCGGTTGTAAACACTTTATTATAGCGCTGTCATTCCCACAGAGAGTCTCCCAGACAGGAAAGTATGAAAGGCTTTATCAGCTGGATTTGATAACAAGCAAATCTCTGGCTAGACACAACGGTTTGGTGCATTTTCCTCCAGGTCAGTGTGATTACGCAAGTTTGGATAACTGGTGCTGTAATAATTAAGATCACGTAATGCACACCGGTCCCGACAACAAAACCAGAACAGGCTTCTCTTGAAGGGAATAGGAAGAAATCAGATTACATCCATCTGCTCTGTAATTATTCCACTCCCCCCAAGTGGAGCTTTTTTTTGTCATGAAGTCTGTGCAAGATGAGGGTCGAACTAATTGGTTTAAGTCAGTCTGTGTATGTATTTGCAATAAATATTACAAGGAGTTCAGATTGCACCAGTTGAATTAAAAAGGCGTCTGATAAATGAATAGTCCCGACTCAAAACATCTCAACAGAAAATCATACAACAAGTAGTTCCGACCCGGAGATCTGATTGGTCAACTGAACATTTGGAACGTGCTCAAATCATCATGACATCACATCCTGCTCATCACTAGTAAATATCACTCCACCTTCTCAATGAGAATATATGATTGGAATTGAATTTCATATAATGTGCAATATAATGTAGTTTCTACTTGTTATAGTTCTATTAAATGACCCATTTGGTGAAGTCGGGTCTCTTTTGGTCCTTTTTGGTCGCTCCGAGCACCCGTACCGTAACACCACAGATAGTCACGCACTTACAATCCTAGCGGCGGCTAACTGGACCGGTTTGGTTTGAACACGACACGGTGCTAAAATCCTAAAAATACGCGACTCCATGAATATCTTTTTTCATCAGATATCTTAGTTCCAACCAGACTGAGCTAGCTGAGCAGTTTAGTGTTTCTACGTGCTGTATTTATTCAGTTTGATCTCTAGAAAGCAATAAAACAGACTAGGAGTCCTCTCTGTTGCTAGGGTGGTTGCTACGGGTCAGCCTACTCCCTGGAGTAGTAAACATTGCACACGTTACATAAGAGTCTACTGACGCGACTGATTGTTTTCTGGTTGCTAGTCATACCACATGTGTTGCCATGGAAACGGAGATCACACTAACACAATATGTTATATTTTGAGAGCGACTTGCTCCACAATATGAAAACATGTTGATTACAGATTTTGTTTAGTTGGTAACTTGTTGTATAATCACATTATTACACTCGAGGGTGGCGCTTTTACATCATTATTGGCACGACAGTGATGCGGTCAGGACCGAGGCTCTCGTGCACTCGTGTAATATTGTTTAATTGTAAGAAGCATGTAAAAAATCTTTTAATTGGTGCTTAAGGAGAAAGTGAGGAGAGGTAACTGTCGGCGAAGGGCTCCTATGGCAGCTCACTTTCTTTCTTAGGGGCATCAGACTGGTGAAGATAATTCTTCGACCACTGACTCGTTATTTTTTAAGTACATTGTTGAAAATCGGGACAAAATCCTTCAGATTCTTCCCGGTGTTTATTATAGGAATGACGCATTATTTTACAGATATTTAGACAAAGTAAATCAGAGCAAATTAATTTAGTCTTTGTACTCCTTTGTGTCTAAAGTAGATTTTTATGAGAGCATTAAAGCCTGTCATAAATGCTTTGGTCTGTAATCTATCCCTAACGCTGCTTTTTTCAGTTTGAAACACAATTATGCAAATAGTGCTGCATATTTTTAGTTCCTGGAAACTATTTGAATCACAGTTGGAGTAAAAAACAAAAGACCTTAAAGTGCTCACATTTACAGCTGCAGCGAAAGAACCCACATATTTAGTTTACTGTCTGAGAGGAGGCGGCTGATCTCTTAAGTAGAACGTTGCGTCTGTGATATCTGCCTTCCTGAACAAAGACACGGCGACTGACATCCTTTTTCAAACTTGTTATAATTAGTTGTTTGTCCCGGAGCTCCTGTTTGGAATTAATTCGAACAAAATTATAGAGTGGCTGCAAGTGAGATTCGCTCATCTCAAGATGTTGACTGCAGAACATGCTGTAATTATGACACTGAGGAGCTCAGTACAGGTTACAGTGTAATGGAAGAGGAAGGGAAACGGCAACGCAACTGAGGAAGGTTTCTGAAGTTTAGCAGCGGCACACACAACAACAGCACTTGACGATTCAGTAATCTCCAGAGCTTTGAGGAATAATCAATGCGAGAGTCAGAGATGAAGCTGTCAGTTCATGTTTGATTTTTAGTGAGCAAATGAATGTTTAATACATGATACAATACATGTTATTCTCTGGAAATTGACGAAAGTTTTACTGTACATGAATGCACAGGGTTTGTTATTGTGCAAAACACATACATTATGTATTAGTTGGATTCATATGAAAGTGAAATTAAAAGTCAGTTTCAGCTGAATTAAATGGTATTATGTCTGAATTGCATTTTTTTTTGTATCATTACAAATTTATCTGTATATGTTTTGTTTAAAATGATGTATTATTGAGCTTTTGAAACAGACAGATATGCACCAATACCTATCAATGATATTATTGGTTAGTATGAAACTTGTAGGCCTACACTGACTGTGTTTGAAGCCAACCACCAAAATCAACCTCATGCTTCATCTTCTGTTTCTTTCTCTGTTCAGGAGGCGCAGGGAGAAGCTCCAGGCTCACCTGAAGGAGAGTCGCAGTTTGAAAAACTACACTGCCAATTCCCAGCATGCCCTCGACACCAAAATGAGGACTCCGACCAGCAGCCTGCAAATGCATGAGGTACTCCTGTTTTTCTTCCCTTTTCTTCCGTCTTCACTTTCCTTCAAAGTGTTGTGCTGTTTTTCCTGGTCAAGGACGCCTGAACATCTTCAGCACATGTAAGGAAAACAGTTTCCATGGTTGTAACTCGGGGTGCTACCGTTTCTTTGAAGTCTGTTTACCAGACAGAAAAATGCAGATGACACTGACCAGTCACAAAGGCTCAAAAGAGAATAATTTATGATTTATGATTTCAAAAAGTTATTTGCCACTTGTATGTAATCTTAACCCTTTCCACCCTGGAGGCTCCTGTACAGGGATTTTTTTTTTTTGAAGGTCGGCAAGTGTGTCTTATTTAATGAAGAGAATAAATTGGATGTAGCTTTACTCCGTTTCTATTCCATCATTTTTGGTAGAATTGCAGTTGAGAACCTTTTAGGACTCACATCAGTGTCTGCTGTCTCTCTCTGCGGTTTTGATCTGGCAGAAGTAAAAGAAAAAAGATAATGTTTTGCTGGAGTTTTTGAAGTTGAACTCTGGCCTGGTGATTATTATATTTCAAATTATTCTTCTCATTGGAGATCAAGGTTGTTCGTTGAGGCTTTGCTGTCAGCACCAAAGACTGTATGTAAAAGTGTTCGTAGTTTCCAGGTCTGAAAAATGAGGCCGATGCAGAAGTGCCTTAAGCTGCAATACCAGCGAGCGCCACTAGAGGTCGGCTCCAAAAAGCCTCCGGCTCCATAGACTCCCATTCAACTTCTCTCATCAAATCCAAAGTGAATAAATTGTGTCCATCAGTTATCTCGGTGTTGTTAGCTAAAGTCACTCCTTCTTATTAGTTTTCTGGAGGTCCATCTGAAAATAATCCCTCATTCATTAGAAAAGAAGATTCAAGAGGACCTGTTTTTTGGAGACGTGTCTGTTTGATTGACAGGCCTGTGGTGCAGTCAGGTTACAGCTGTCGGTGGGCGGGGCGTAGTATCGTCAGGTTTCTAATCAGATTGAGTCAGATCCACCGCTCGCTCCTCCCCCAGCTCGTCCAAATATGGTCACTTCCCGCTCCAAACTAGCAAGATAGTGACGACCAAAGTCCGAGTTGGATGGTTCATGACGGGCGTTCACAAACCAACGGGTGACGTCACTGCTGGTTGCCGCTCGGTCAGCACGAGCCAACAAACATCCAACAGAAATCTTCATCTGGACCCAACAAAAAAATATTTTGTCGGTGTCTGGTTGACTGCTGAGGATTTTATCACCGAGACAGATGTGTACAGAACACCGGAGACTTGTCATTAAACTCACAACCCTGTGGGCAGATTCCAGCTGCGTATAAATAAATATGCGTCCCCGTCTCCATCTGCATCAACCTTACAGGTCTTTGGGAGGGCAATCGTTCAGTGTTTTGGGAACGCACTGCTGGCAGATGTCATTCATCATCTTCTCTGCGCTCTCTTTCATCACATCTCTCATCTTGTGCGTCTCGGAAAGGAAAACATGACCGTAATTTGAATGTCACTCGTGGTCGGGGGTTGCATGTGTGTATTTGTGCGCCATTGTGCATAAATTAGCCGCAAACCGTTTTCTACATGTTTATCATATAAGTTGCCGAACTAATCTACACACGGTTGACTCGAAGCTTTGTTGGATAAATTTCTGTTTCCTCTCAGGCCGTGATTGGAATTTGCAACGAGGCAAAGCACATATGTATCGTAGGCTTCTGCACAAGGGACACGCTATCCATCATGAATACATTAATATACACAAGATGGCTAAATCACTGCGTGGGAGCAAAAAAAAATTAAAAAATTAAAAAAAAGACCTAGTTTGCCAGAAGTAGAGATAATTACGATTTATAGCGGGAGTTCATGCTGTGTCATAAACTAAGTTCATGACACAGCTGACAGCTTTTCTTCCGACGTGTCCTCGTCGCAAAACCTAGACTAGACCCAAACCGCACTGTTTGTTCTTAATTCCGACGTTAAGCGTGTGTTTATTATTGTTACCATGACGACGAAGGTCCAGCATGCCCATTGCCAGCAACTCTTTCACGGTTAATTACCCATTCTGTTGTTTTAGTGTGAGGACGTCCAGGTCCACCAGAGGGCGCTAAAGACTTTAATATACGTTATTTTGGGAGTCGGGGGAAATCGACCTGATGAGTCGTTTCGGTATGAAGAACGGTGTGAATAGCCTCATCGAACTCTCGAAAACAACACAAACGAGTGTATTTCCCAATCTTGAGCTGTTCCTTTAAAATCGGAGGTGCTTGCCAAGAGAAACTTTGACTAATCTTTTTAAGGTATTTTTTTCCGGTTATGAGCACGGTGAGAATAATATATTACATTTTGTAGACAATATCAGCCGTACAAATCATCAACAGTCCCGTTTGTATATCAAGTGATCCGGTGAAATACCAGCCTGAACATTTAGAGAATTTTTGTCTGGCACACGAAGACCATAAGGCGAAAGTATCCGAAAATGAATTGTCGCCCGTGACGAATCAACAGGTCGTAGGTGTGAAAATACATGAATGAAGCGGCGATGCACAGACGCTGTCCATTTTCATTTTGGGCTCGCAGAGTTTAAAGCGTCGGGACGTTCCTGCCGCGGGCTCTCCGCCTCAGTTTTCAGTTCGCAACCGGTTCAGATGTCTGAAATATCACTCGGAGACAAGAGCTAACCGGGGCTTGAAAGTAATCTGTGAAATCTGGAGTTTGTGAAGATGGTGTGTCAGGTGTGCCTCCTCACATTACCTTCAAGCCCAGCGGTCTGCCGAGGACAAACAAACCGGCTTCCCAAACTCACATAAAGACATCCGACCTTCTGCAGGGATTCAGTGTAATTACACCCCGCTGGATGGAAATGAGTTACTCAGTATGATTTGGGGTCTCAAAGACTAACGTTTATATTTCACACCAATAACTGAGGGATTGTAAAAGACAAACATATTTCATTTCAATTTGAGCCTAAATGTCAGAGTCACTGAGAATACATACAAACGATTGATTTCTGTATGTTTATACACCTGAGAAGAGAGAAACCAGTAAATATAAAACAAAATCAGTTTTTGTGCCTCACGCTCAACTATTCAGTCTGCAAATAAACTCCGATTTTCAAATGTTGAGCTCTTTTAAGACATTATTTCTTATACGTTTGCGCCTCCTTACAGTATATTTTTTACTTTTTATAGAAGTCAAAGGGAAAATGTTCACTCCTCCTCTCTGAACTTCCTTTTTCTTCCTTCAGCTGGGAGCTTCGTTCAAACTTTAAATAGGTCAATGTGTGTCATCACTTCGGTTCAGCTTTCTGAGGTCTTTTTTTTTTTTTTTTTTTCATACTTTCTAAAATCATTTCACGTCTTCTGCCTAATTTCCAAAGTTTTGATGCTTCATAATGGAAATATATTTGGCAAAATACAAAATGATCATTGATGTCGCCACCAGGAGTTCTTCTTTTAGATATGTGCTTGTTAACTGGTTGACTTTCTCCACGGACTTCACTGCATTTGTAATTCAAAGCCAAAATCTATCCATTCATATCTGTTATTGCTTTAATTTCCTTGATTTAAACATTATTAAACATAATTAACATTTTCAGCCTCTCCTTATGCAGAATTACAACCGTTCCCAAAAGTTAATTGTAATCATTTTAATGAGTCGATGTGTCACACGTCTCTTCTTAACTAGTCGGTCCAAATCACATTTCTTTTTTAAATATCTGATCAGAATCGGATCTCACCTGATCTTACATTATATATTTCAAGTGATCAGATCCATGAGGCAATCCTCAATCAGTCTTATCCAAATTGATTTCTATTAGTTGACACAAACAAACCCCAAATTAGAGCGCGATCAAAATCGGCTGGTTTATTTTACCACGTCAGCAGGTTTTTATCAAAATAATCAGAGGCGGAGGAGACGTGCCCGCTTCGCTTTATTTCATGCAGCTGTCACCGCCGGCGTCAAGCCGTCCAGCGGGGGGGGGGGGGGGGGAGTGTGTGGTTCACAGAGACCGGCACTGACTGGACCCCCCCCCCCCCCTGTGACACCGAGCCTGCATGTTTTCAATACTTTAAAATAACACCTGGAATCCAATTAGAGCAGCGCCAATCATATTTCGAACGTTCGGAAAATCCGATCTCGTGATATTTGAGCTTTTCAGACTTGTGATCGGATTCCAACCGGTTCTGCTAAAGAAAAAATGTAATAAAATCGTCTCCAGCGGCGTCTCGTTAATCTCTCTTCGGTTCACACTGCTGCTTCACGGCGAGAACGTCGTCTGCAGCACACTGACCTACTTCAGCGTATCACACTGCATTTTATTGAGGAACAAGCCTCCCTGGTTGTATTTAATGAGACACATCAGGTAGAGAATAGGAACAGCACACTAGATGGTGATTCGCCCTGAAAACTATTTTAAATGATTCCTTTGGCTTTTATTTTCCTCACTGAGCGCTCTGCTCCGCACAAACTTTTAAATTCATGCTTTATTTATTCAATTCCTACTCGCATGCTAATGAAGTGTTTATTTTGTGCCTACGCACCCAGATTCATATCGATTTCTGTCTGGAGGCCGATCCACGGCGGGCATGAGGTTGGCGGTGTTTCAGGAGCGTGTGCGTGTGCGTGTGCGTGTGCACGCCGTGTGTTCGGCTGCACGCGTCCGGGTTTCTTTCCCTCGTATCTAACTGTAATGTGGATTTATACTTTGCACTCAGGAACGCGTACTCGTGGATGAATGCAGCCGTTGTGGCCGCGCGGGTCGCGACGAGAGGACCCGAACACGTCTGATCGGCGCCGCGACGCCCCTTCAGTCGGAACTATTTGATGAAGCAGTGAACTAAAGCGCCAGTTGGTTTTTCTCTATCAATCGGGTTCTAGCGCCGTATCGTGAGTTCCTCCGCAGTCTGTCTGCCGTCGCGGCGTCATTCAAACTTCTCCGTCTCCGTCGTGAGAGAGACGGTGCTGAGCCTTCTCTCCTCAGTGTCACTGTGAGGCAGGAGTGTGTGTGTGTGTGTGTGTGTGTGTGTGTGTGTGTGTGTGTGTGTGTGTGTGTGTGTGTGTGAGGCTGTTATTGATGCCAGCATCTCTGCACAAATCTTTTTTTTTTTTTAAATTATCTCTTTTTCTGTCCAGACCGTCAGTGTTAAAAAAATCCTCATCGCCAGAGGCATGTGGTGTATGTCTCAGAGATTAAAACATCCATTACACTACACACACACACACACACACACACACACAGATATCCAATAATATAAGCCATTACTTGCCCCCGTTGCACCACAAACGTCCAGACTCGGCGTGAAGTCGCTGTCAAAGCGATGATTACTCCCAACGCTTGTATCTGCTCACGTTTACGGAGGCCGAGGAGTTCTTCGCCCGCAGCTGTGCAAGAAAAGTATTACATTTATATTGATGACCTCTATAAACAGTCGGTGTCGCCGGATGACGCATGCACACAGTTTTCCAGTTTCTCCCCTCCCCTCGGGCAATCTTTCTTAATCCTAAATCTATTTTCAAAGTGAAACAAAAATGGACGGCGAGCCGCACGGCGGCGGCGCGAGCAGACGGGAGGCTCTTTAAGCTCTTTATTACAGTAAACCGGATAAACAAGTTGAACTCGGCGGGGGTTTTTTCTGAGTAACTGTAAACAGAAAAGCATTTTAAAGTGAAAGAACGCAGACATTCCTGTAGTTTTATGTCTAGTTTTAGTAACCAACAAGCACATCCGAAGCGTCGACAGGTTTTTCCTGTTTTAATAATTGCAGCCCGTTTTTTTTCTCGTGGGTCACCGGTGGGTCATTTCCTGCTGTTAAAAACTCACATTCTCCGTTAGATCACAAGCTGAGAGACGAACAAAACGTCAGTGGAAGTTTTTCTGTATCAATTAGCAGCTTGGATGTGAGAACAGCAGCGAGTTGAAGGAGATGAGAGGGAACAGACTGTGATGCAACACGATGAGGTCGGATTAACTCATCATTCCCTGGATTCTTTTTTTTGGGGGGGGGGGATTCCCTTTGAATTAAATGATGTACTTTCGGGTTTATTATTATGTTACAAGTTTACCCAGTGAGCTATAAAAGTCTGGTGATTTAATATTAGGCTCCCATAATGCCGGAGGAGCCACAAGTTACAGATAGTAGCAGGAGAAGCCAAGAAATCTTGACATCAAGATCCAAAAATCCTGACACATTTCCCACGATGCCACTTTAGGGCGCCTTTCATGAGACCTTGGATTTGACCTCAGCACTCGTTGTTTTTAATCCCTTGCAGCTACAGTTTGTAATGAAGACTTTTCATTTAAAATGTTTAGTCCAAGCCAAGATAACTTCAAACTTTGGAAAGCTTCTTCCAGAAATGTACAAGATTTCAAAGCCTTCAATTTTCCTAAAAAGGCAGAATGGTACTCAAACAAACATCCCTTTAAGTGTCATTAATCTTTTAAGTGTATCTTTAATATGACATCATCATGTTTTTTTACATTTGTAGTACGTTCAGTTTCTAACAAACAGGATCTGTGTACAGATGGAGAGACAATCAAACACTGCAGCACCTCCATGAACCTGCAGTCAGCCTCATTTCTAAAATCATACGTTTCTTCCAATCTTGAATTTGTGTCGATGGAAAGTACTTTATTCAAATTATGTTGTATCTTCCCTCTGAGAAATCGGCTGGAAACACTCTTTTACTGTGTCAAACTGAGTCTTTGCCAGCACAACCTGTTCTTATTCCAATTTGTAAAAGGATGATCAGGATGTGAACGCATCAGAAACGATGCAGGCGGCGAGACACTGCTGGCAAAAACATTGTTTTTTTCATTTTGTAATTTTGGCCTGTTTTACTTTCATAATATGTCTTTTTTTCAGAATAGTGGAAAGAAAACATCCATTTTACTATATTTTGTCTATTTACTACTGTAGATGTCTCCAAAATGTACCAAAAGTTTGCATATGAATAAGAAATATTTTCTAAATGCAGGCTAGGATTAATTTTACAACATCAACATGTTTTATCTTATAGCTGAATTCTCCTCTTCAGAAGCACTTACATACTCCAAACTTTCCAGTTTTATTGCCATTTATATTCTGCAGGTTTTTAGTGAGAGGTTTGTTCATATATGATTCATTGGCTGATTTATATAACATTTTACTCACCCAAAAAAAAAGAAAAAAAAACATGGAGAAAATGTTTTTTTATTGACGTATTTTGTGATTTGTGATTAAAAAAAAGAAAGAAAAAAAAAAGAGCTCCAATATCCTCTCTGGAAAAACCTTGGATTCAAATATGTCAACAAAATGAAACGAGGATTTTGAACCTGGCTTCATCCAATGTTCACACTACTGTTCTGGAAAATGATGCGAATAAGCGCTTATTTAATTAAGATAACGCATCATTTGCATATTTAAACATATCTTAATGTAAGTAATTAACTGTGGAAGTTTATTAGATGTTTGTTTTTACCGTTTTCACCTGTAATTTCTTTACCTCATGCTTTTTATTTTTTCTTCTGAGGTGAATCAAAGTCAGATTTTTTTCAGACATTAAAGTTTCGAGCTAAAATGTCAAAGTTTCTTATTGCAAATATATTCAGAGAAGTTTCTCCTGTCGTCTGTAGATGCTTCAGCTGAGGTTTATATATAGAATAAATCCAACTTCCTCAAGAAATTGTGTCATGGCCGGTCTGATTGGTCACATAACTGTGTGAGCGTGTGTGATGCTAATGAGGCTGGTGTCCTGCAGAGGTTCCTCTAAAGGGATTGTGACAGTGACAACCTTGTTAATCAGACATCAAGCTGGAAACTTTGTCTGAAGACATAAACAAAACAAAAAAAGAAACATAAAAGTACTTTAAAGACAAGAAATTGCACCAAAATAGGCCTGTCTTCTGCCCTCGTGTTACAAATGTCTAGAAGTTAGCGTGTAGACGATGTGGAGATCATAATGAGGAGAGGAAAGTGTCGCTGCCGCAGAGATGCCTACCAAAGATAGGTTCGTGTAGTAGGTAAGAAATCAAACCACCTCACATCTTTAAGGCTTTTAAAAAAAAACAACACTTTCTTCTGCTGTCCCGTGTTGCTTTTGAGGAGCTCGCGGCAGATCTTTACTGCTGAGTTTACCTTGTCAAGCATATTGTGAAGATCGGAAAATCAGAGAGCCGCTTTGTTTCATTGCATATTTCGGTCTCTCCGGGGACGAAGGATGAGCATGAAGGGAATTGAAAAAGAGAAGAACCGGGGACCTGCGCGGTGCCACGGTACAGCTAATTTAGATTATCTCATCGTGAAGGGTGCAAACAGGAGAGAGATGACAGAGGAGGAATCAGTGAGGATGAGGAAGAGATTCAGAAGAGACGGGAAGCAATAAAGTGAAAGATATACAGCAGTATTAGAGCGAAGCATGTCTGAACAAAATGAAGGGCATAAATCTCATCAGAAAAAAAAAAGATATGAGGTTGACACAAGAGGTGTCTGGGAAAATAAATCGGTGGAACAAAGTATGTTGATATTCGAGATAGTTTATCCGTACATGAACGCTGAGCATCAACAAGTCGTCAGATGCATGAAACCAGCCTGTTCTCTGTTTTTAGAGTTTAAAATTAAAAAATAATATCGGGCTGTCAAGATTACATCATAGCGTTGTTCTTTCTAAACTTACATTGAAGTCCACCATGAAATTCAGCATCATAAAACATTTTTTAGTCCCACGTCACATTATAAGCTTCATATATCTGGTGTTTGTGGCAGGAATGACTGTAGAACTTATTGCATGTGTAAGCTGCTTTTGTTCAACTAAATTCTTCAAGTATTTGAATTCTGACTTTTATTCTTATATTTCTTGATGTTTTTCCGTACAAAGAAACACAGAGCGCGTCACGGTGCAGATTCTCTAATCAACGCTGTGATGAATCGGGGCTTCGAACGGCCTTATTAATGATTCATTTCACGCTGTTTCTGACATTTTCCAACGCAGCTGCAACTTAGAGAAAATGATAGGACGGAGAACTAGTTTGATGTGCAAATGATGTGCATGTATGCATTGCTGTGAAGGCTGCTAGCAAGTCAATTTCAAATGTTTTTAAATATTTAAGGGGCTGATATAGATATATATATATATATATATATATATATATATAATATCCTCAGCTCATGGGCAAAGTATGAGCAGCTGATTGTGTGTTACGTGTTAGATATGATTGTCTCCAAAGGAAACAGAAGATTATGTAAATGTGTGACCCACTAAATGAACATTTATACAGTTTTTCCTGAAATAATGTCTTGTTGACAAAATATTGAGTTTTGCATTTGCAACTGTTTGAATTATTGCTTTATTTTATACTTTGCATTTCTTGTATGAAAAGTTAACTATTATTATTATTATTAATTACATTCAAGAATAAGCAATCATTTCCAATAATTTGGGCTTGTGACACTTTATTGTTTAATTTGAATACATTTTGAGGAATCTAAAAGTTTTTCAAAAAGGGTCGATTGGACATGAAATGTGTTTTTGAGTCAGTCTGGTCCTTTCAATCGTTTCATATCTTGGGCCATCTTTAGACAGCTGTAACCTCCATATTAGGAACCATTAGGGATGCATTGTGAGTGACTAGTTATCCTGTAAATGAACATTAATAGTGATTACTTTGCTAGACTAGCTGGATCATTTTCAAAGTCAGCCGTCTGTGGTACGGAGGAGTAACTATAGAAATATCCTCCGAATGATTGTTTCCTTTAACAAATGACTGGAGAGCAGCAATCTGCTTTTTTGTTGCTTCACATTTAGCAATCACTGCAATAGGTGAGATTGCCAGGTTTCACCGTTGTTTGAAGACTTGTGACACAACCAGATGCTTTTGTGCTTTTTGATTTTATCAAAGGCGTCAGCCGCCTCCCTCTGTTCTCACCTCGGTGTAATGTGCCTCAGTGCCTGGAAAAAAAGGCAGGAACGATGTTGAGAAAAGGTGAGAAGGCAGAAATAGATGTAAATTGACTCCCATTTCTACTCCGACGACAATCAGCTCCCCAAAATCAAAGGTTTAATGCGGGCATTAACCCTTTAGCCCCCACGAGCTCCTCAGCGTGTGATAAAGATGTGAAAGGTTAACAGAAGTCTAAATATACACCGCAGAAGAAGTTTCAGTCTGAGCGCAAACTTTCTGTTGCAAGAAGACATTTGCAGAGATGTATCCGAGTGATTCCTCCTAACATGTGAACTGCTTCCTGTTGTTGTCTCCTCAGTACTGCAAACGCCCCCCCCCAGCCTCGCCAGGGAAACGTGTGCGAGTCCAGCTTCGCGCACTGCAACATCACGGCCCCGCCCTCCGGCGGCTCCAGAGGCGCCGCGAAACATCACAGGTACGTTCGATGGCACACGTGGACACCAGCCTGGTGTCACCGTTGTTGTATTCTAGTAGACTTCGGCTTCATTTTTAACACCTTCACATTCCCATTCAACTTCTGTGTCCATCAGTTATCTCGGTGTTGTTAGCTAAAGTCACTCCTTCTTATTAGTTTTCTGGAGGTCCATCTGAAAATAATCCCTCATTCATTAGAAAAGAAGATTCAAGAAGACCTGTTTTTGGGGGCGTGTCTGTTTGATTGACAGATCTGGTGGTGCAGTCAGGTTACAGCTATCGGTGGGCGGGACGTGGCATCGCCTGATCCAACGCTCACTCTTCCCCCCGGCTCGTCCAAATATGGTCACTTCCTGCTCCAAAATGCCGCCGGTTAAAATCCGACGGCCGTTGACTTGGTTGGTTGGTTGCCGCTTGCCTGACAACTGGTGGCCGATCGGTCCCCCTTTCGGCTGACTAAGCGTTAATGTGAACAGGGTTTCCAGATTCTAATCACAGCGAAGGAAACTGAATCCGCGAGCCGGGCTCGACTCGTCCAGCTCTCATGTTCCTCTGTTGATGCCGCTGCTGTAATAATGCAGATTACACCAACAATGGGGGCTACTTCTGTGCCCTCTCCTGTTATCAACGCGGCCCAAGCGAAGAGAGAAATTGAATTATCCCCACTCCAGTGCAGCCACAGCTAATTGCTGATTTATGGAAGAATGATAGTAATTATAATTAAAGCTATAAACACGTTACTAAGCATATCTATAACAGTCAGGGAAGCAGAGGAGATGGGACAGAGATAACACTGTTCAGTGGCGTGTTCGTCGGCAGCAACACACTCCAACACACACACACACACACACACACACACACACACACACACACACACACACACACACACACACACACACACACACACACACACACACACACACACACACACACACACACACAAGTGCCTACTTCTGACAGAGTTAGAATTCACATCTTTGCCAAGGCTGGATTTTCTGTTACGGTACACATGAGCAAACACATTCGCAGAGCCGAGCCCCAAAAAAAAAAGTTCCCTACATCAGACCGTCTGCTGGTATTTCTTCTTTTATAGTTTAAATGAATTGAACTCGATATTCAGTGACCTCTGACCCCGGTTTCTGTGTTTGTACGTGTCAGAAAGAGTGAAAAATACAGATTTGGGATTAAACATGAGAGTAAGCCTTGTTTAAACTTCCGTCGACCCCGAGGGAAAGGGAAGAAGTCAAATGCACCCATAATGCTTTTTTTATTTTGCCTCTCAGCACACCCGTGGTTTTTCTCTACCTCGCACCGCTCAGCTACTCCTGGAGCAGCCGGAGGTTAATCGCCCCCTTTTTTATTTATTTTTTTTCGAGCGGATGCAGCCGGTACTTGAGGCGATATTTCCCCCGGACGAATCTGAAATACGATCAGGCAACCTTTGCGACCAAAAAGTCCACCTTCGTCTCTCCGAGAGCACTCGGCTGCTCTTACCGCACGCACGACATCCTCGGTGGGCGACCGGGATTTATTTGTTTGCAATCACATCAGCTGAGGCAGCGACTCGGACACTATTGTCGGGATAGCGGAGTGTGCTGTGATGCTACGATCCAAAACCGGCAGGAAAAAAATTAATGGCCAAGACTAATTCCGTGTTGCGGAAATATCTCATATAAAGGCCTTTATGAAGAAAAAAAAAAAAAACCCTGCCAACACTATTAAATGCCTGAATGTAAGCTTCCAGTTTTTATGCCTAAGAAAACCATTTTTAGAGGCAAATTTATCCCTCAAAAGAGCAGATTTAAATATGAATGAGGGCTTCGAGCGGCGTTTTTGGGCAAAAATGAAAACTAAACTCCAAATATAAGAGCGGCATGAAGTGGGAATTTGTTACTTTTGTACGACATTCGTAATGTACTCAACATTATATCGCTCTATTTTGCAGTACAACTCGTCACAAACCTTTTTTTTTATAACATGTTTAACTTTCTATAGGTCCTGATGATGAAACTCTGATGAAGCCCTTCATTACTGCATGACCTTTTCCAGTGATCTATTCGCAAACTCTTGAACTTCATTTGTGTTTTCGACGAGAGGAACTTATGTCTATTTTTAACTCCCGCTTTCCGCATCATCTTTCTGATGCCTCAGTCACACAGCGCTAATTAAAAAAGAAGTTTCTTGTTTCAAGCAAACACAGAAATGTGCCAAAGGTGCGTGGGTTACAAACATAGACTGTTTATAAAAGTGTTTGTAGTTTCCAGGTCTGAAAAATGAGGCCGATGCAGAAGTGTCTTCAGCTGCAATACCAGCGAGTGCCACTAGAGGTCGGCTCCAAAAAGCCTCCGGCTCCATAGACTCCCATTCAACTTCTCTCATCAAATCCAAAGTGAATAAAATGTGTCCATCAGTTATCTCGGTGTTGTTAGCTAAAGTCACTCCTTCTTATTAGTTTTCTGGAGGTCCATCTGAAAATAATCCCTCATTCATTAGAAAAGAAGATTCAAGAAGACCTGTTTTTTGGGGGCGTGTCTGTTTGATTGACAGGCCTGTGGTGCAGTCAGGTTACAGCTATCGGTGGGCGGGACGTAGTATCGTCAGGTTTCCAATCAGATCCACTGCTGGCTCCTCCCCCCAGCTCGTCCAAATATGGTCACTTCCTGCTCCAAACCGCTCCGAACTATTAAAGATGGTGACGGACAGAATCTGAACTGGAGGCTTCATAACGTTCACAAACTGACGGGTGACGTTGCCGCTGGCTGCCGCTTGGTTAGAGATTTTGTTCCTGAGCCTCTTCGACCGCTCAGTTCTTTCTATTGGTTGCGAGTAAGGAGAAGTTTGACACGTTGACCTAAACTTCATGGGTCTAAAATTCTGGCTGCAAAACTTTCCTGAACCTGCATGAATTAATTAATAAAAAATTAGAAACCCATGGACCGATAAATAATTAGACACAGCTCCCTGAACAGAGGCGACACCAACAGCGGCAGCAGCTTGACCAAAAAAAAAGTGGCCGTGAAAGTTCACTGTCTGTTTCGCATCAGAATCGCATCTTCTTCCTGTGATTATAATGAAGCAACACGTGATTAGTAACGTAATAAAACCAAACATTTTCTCTTTCAGAAGCGGTTCTTTGTCTCACAGCCCCGACCAGAGAATACGGGCGTCCCATTGGTCGGCTCCTCGCAGGACCCCGCCCATACCGAGGGGAAGGCTCAACCCGATTGGAGGATCCAAGTTTTCGGGCCCCGCCTACCACCACCTTCAGGAAATGGACTCATCTGAGAGGGAGGCAGAAGCACAAAAAGGGTGAGAATTAACTGAAGGCCGTGGTGAAAATATTCTAAATATAACACTTAAACTAATGTACACTTTTTTTTAAGTGGATAAAACAAGTTTTCCTGCTGAAGGAAAAAATAGCTCAGTTTAGTGTTGGAAGAGCATCTTGCTTCTCCGTCACTCATCTACTGCCGGTACACTGATCGTACATAAATACTCGTTAAAAAAAAAAAAAATCACAATAATCCGTAAATGTACTCAAATGACCGAATTGACATGTATTTTCCTCATTGTATGTAGAAATAAAGGCTCTTTTGGGGCGTAGGTGCGGCTTCAGGATTGAGGGTACTTTGAGGTTTTATCCGCACTTTCTTTTCTCTCTCTTTCATTTCTGTCTCTGCTTTTTCTTCTTCTTCTTCTGTATCCTCCGAGTGCTGAGTCATTGAAAAAAAAAAAAAAAAAAAACACTAGCTGGAAAAGTACAAGCCTGCAGTGGACAAAGCTTTGGATTTCATTTCAAGAGTGGATATTTCAAAGCCAATTCTCAGTGTGTGTGTGTGTGTGTGTTTTTAAGAAAGAAATGAAAAAAATAAATAAAAGCCCTGTATTTCTTTTAACCTCCTTCACCGCCCCTCATCCCTTTTGTTTTCCAATCTGCTGAGCAGAGATAAAAACAAGGTCGTGCGATGTGGTGGTCGGCGGTACGGTGGCACGTGTTCAAAAGGAAAACGCTCGGGGCGGTGCTCGGGATTTTAAGGAGCAGATACGGACACTTCTGCATCTTTATCTCTGTTTAACGTGACGTCTCGGCAGGTGGACGTAACACAGGCGCCGCGGGTGATTGTCTTTCGAGATTGGTATTGATTCTGAGACAGAGAGAAGAGATATTATTTGGTGTGTGTGTAGTGCGCGCACGGCAGTCGAGGGTAAACGCAAATGATCGGCGAGGAATGTATTCGGTGTGAAAAAGGCGCTGTGCTTTGACCCATTTGGGGGCGGGGGGGCGGGGGGGCGGGGGGGGGGGGGGGGGGGATCATGAGTCAGTGCTTTATGCCCACCTGGACCGGCAAAGCTTCACTTTCGGGCCTTCAGGTCCCAGCGGCCGCGGCTCAGGATTAAGCTCCACCTGACCTACATGCATACTGAAAAGAAGGAGGAAGAGGGAGACGGAAACATGTTGGAGCACATGTACATGCAGGTGAGAGCTCCTCTGCCCCCCCCCCCCTCCACCCACCACCACCCCCCACCCTCTCCACCCCCCCACCGAGTCCTTATTTACACAGGATCACTGGCCTGGAAATCACCAGACATGCTTACATGGTACGAGGTCAGCTCTCCTTCTGCCTTCCGGTCACCTGAAGTGAAGAACACCGACGCTGTAAAACATCACAGAGATTTACTCGATGTCAATATGGTCACAGAG
>NW_027185252.1:1020000-1175000 GCF_022577435.1 Embiotoca jacksoni
AAAAAAAAAAAAGGCACTCTTCCACCCGCTGCTTTGTTTTTGGTGTGTGCGTGTGTGTGTGTGTGTGTGTGTGTGTGTGTGTGTGTGTGTGTGTGTGTGTGTGTGTGTGTGTGTGTGTGTGCGTGTGTGTGTGTGTGTGTGCGTGTGTGTGTGTGTGTGTGTGTGTGTGTGTGTGTGTGTGTGATGAGGGTATTACCAGGAAGTGAGGGACTCTGAGTGGAATTTTGACACGGCCAAGAAAAAAGAAATTAAAAAACCCTTTTTGCGAATTATTCCACAAACATAATGAGGCGCCCGCTCTGGATCACAGCTGGATCGAGACGCCGATAACACCGGAGGGACCGGTCGGTCTTAGAAAGAGGGAGGAAGAGATTACGTCTGGGCTCGGGCAGAAGCTCGATGGAGACCCAGATGGAGAGACTTTGGCGCGGCGCCCGAAAAACTCTTTCTAAGTTTATATCTCTGGATGAATCGAGGCTAAAAGTCTCGGTGGACGGCAGCCGCGACACGAGAAGAGACGGGACTGAAGACTTCAGTGCATTTAGAGGAGATGATGCAACCGGGTTTCCCGCCTGCTCTCTGCATCAATACGAATTTTAAATCTCATGTAAACAAGACGACTGAAGTGTGAAATAGGAGCGAAGTTGCCGCGGCAACCCCCGATTTCTGGCGTTCGATTTTCGTAGCCGTGAAACCCCCGAAGCCCGTGAGAGTCCAATTTAAAGCTGGACTTCTCTTCACGGCTTACGTTCAGTGTCCAAAACAGGAAGTGGCGCGTCTTTTCATCGATTTGACTCGATTATCTGGAACTAGAATTTTTCTTCTCAGCCATAAATAAGTTTTTTTTTGGTTGCCCCGCGGTAACTTTGTCCTCACTTCACCCGGATGTCAGAGAGCCCCGGCGTCCGGTCATGAAGCGTGAAGTCACCATTTCACACTCGGCTGCACGTCGACTCTCTCGTCTCTCCATTTCCTGTCGTCTCTAAACTGTCAGCCGTCAAAAAGGCCCCCGAAAAAAAGTTCTTCTGAAAGTCGGGAGTCGAGTGTTTTTAGTCCAACAGCGCTGCGGGACACTGCGGCTTCTGGTCCGGCACCCGCGGTCGAATAAATAGATCAATAAAACATGAAGACGGACGCGTTTTTTTTTATATTGACATATCTTTCTTGCGTACGTGTGAACGTCGTCGTTAATTAAGAGACAGACGCGAAACATACATTCGTTTTAATTGAGTACGAAGACAATTAACGAACCCGGCTGCGGATCGATTGATCGATTTAAGAAGCAACGCGCGACCTCACCGAACGCACGCCGCGTTCAATCCGACGGGCTGAAACATAAAAGCCGGAGGGGAAGACTCGTCTGTGTTTGAGGAGGAAGACGCAGGCAGACGTGAACGAAAGCAAAGTGAGGCAGATTAAAAAAAACACGCTTTGCCCGTTTGAACTTTGAATCGATGGCGTTTTACAATCTGCGAGCGAGACAGGTTCAGATAGCGAGACAGAAGAGGACTCCACAAAAGGACTTTTCAAAGTGGATGATATTGACCTGAAGCTACTTTCTTAATGGAAAAAAGAAAAAAGAAAAGAAAACACGGCGCACAAATTAGCACACGTGAGGAGTGTTTACCTCCGTCGTCCTTGACCGCAGCTCGGCGCCTTAAACGTTAAGTCATTCAAATCAATAATAAAAATGAACTCCGTCTTACCTCTTCACTTATATAAGGAAGGAGGGGGGGGGGTGGAGGTTTTTATGTGTGTGTGTGTGTGTGTACACAGATATAAAGAGATGAAAGAAAGATGTCAGGCTCATCTTCTCCCCCCTCCTCCTCCTCCTCCTCCTCCTCCTCGGTTAGCCTGTGAGATGGCGAGAGGGCGGCGAGCCTCCGTGTCTTCTGCCACGGCTTCAGTGTGGGAGTCTGAAAAAGCCAGAAGAGTTGAAATCGCACCCCGGACGCGATGACTTCTTCTCCGAGTGAAGTGTGGATGTTTTTTGAGTAACCTTTATTCCCCCTCCCTCCTCCTCCTCCTCCTCCTCCTCCTCTTCTCCTTTCTGTCTCTCTTGTCTTTGTTCCCATCGTCTCTAGTGTCCACGCGCGGGGCGAGAACCTACGCGACGACTCCAGACGAGATGCCTTCCTACATATGCAAGCTCCCGTTCCCATGGAGACGCCGTCGCCGTGGAGCGTCCGCGTGGATGCGCGGTCCCGCCCGTGCCCCCTGCCCGAGCACGGCGACCCCGGTCCCGCCACCCGCAGCCTGAGGAGACCCGGACGCCGCCGCAGCCGGTCCCCGCCCCCTCCGTTTCGCTCCTGCTCCATCCCCATCATCCCGTCCGTCCACTGTCACCATGACAACGAGGTGTCCTGTATGCAAACCAGCGTCACCCCGGCGACCGCATCGATGTCAGTCACCTGCGGAGCCGCGCCCCGCAAGGAGGAGAGGAGAGAGAAGGCGGCGTTCTCCTCCTCCTCCTGCTCGTCCGCCGTCGGACATCAGCGGGACGAGGTGGCGCTGCTGCTGGAGGAGGCGCAGGAGCAGCTCAGGGCGCTGGTGCTGGCCAACAGGAAGCAGGAAGAGGGCGTGGTCGGCGGCGGCGGCGGACCCACGCTGGCGCCGGTGGAGGCCAGAGAAACTGTCTGCTTCCTGAACCTTAACGGAGGAAGCGCCGTGGCGCTGAGCTGCACCGGACCCACGCAGACCCTGCTCGTCAGCCCCAGCCTATCACACAGAGACACGGGCCCGGCCGGCCAATGAGAGGACAGCGTTTTAGGACATCCCCCCCCCCCCTTTTTATTTTTTTTTTTTTTTTGTCGGTTTGACAGTGTCTGACTGTTGCTCTGCATCAGCGGGATGGAAATGGAAATGCCGAATTTGAAAAAAAAAAAATGTAATATCTTCTTGGAAAAATCAGAAAATGTGCTGATGATATGCATTCTGTACGGATACAAAGACTCCCCGAGCGGCCGCCTTCTCACCGACTGACAGTACGGGAAAAAGAGGAAAAAAAAAATATTTACATGCATTTATTTACAAAAACAAGAGAAACACTTCTAACTTAGACAAAAAGAAACCAAATAGTCTGTCAAATCCATGGTGTTTTTAATTGTAAAAAGAATATATAAATATATATATAAATATATATGGATATAAATATATGGAATTCAAAAAGTGACCAAGTAAAAAGTTGAAGAACACAGGAATGATGTAACTATTTTTCTTTGAGGTGTTTTTTTTTTTTTTTTTTTTTTTTTTTTTTTTGTATTAACTCTTGTCACATGTTTTTGGGGGTTTCTGGCTCAACGGTACCGGAAGAACTTCGTTAGGACGTCCCGGTGAGTCCGAAGGAGAAAAAAAAAAAAAAAAAAAAAAACGGACGACGAGGAAGGAGCCTCCGCACCAACGTCACACACAACACCCCCCCCCCCCCCCCCCCCACTGAAAACTGTTACCCTGCCAAGAATTACATATTCAGCCCTCATCAACGACACGTGGAGGATTTATGACACAAACAAACTCCCCAGCTGTGTGTGTGTGTGTGTGTGTGTGTGTGTGTGTGTGTGTGTGTGTGTGTGTGTGAGTCTCCATTGCTGGGAAACAGCGAGGGAAGAAGGAACTACAAGAACTAACTTGTTCTGGTCGGGTTCGGGGGGGGAGGAGGGGGGGAGCCGATTGACTCCACTTTGAAATTATTATTTTGTATTTTGTTTTGTTACAAATTATATTTTCACACACACACACACACACACACACACACACACACACACTTGTGCATTATTATGATTTGGTTGGTTGGACGAAGTGAAGGACATCGAGGGCTACCACAGGAGCTAATCGGACATTTTTTAAGTTGACTTTGTTTAGTTTTTTTTGTTTATTAAGGAACAATGCTGCTTTCTGGGGGCTGACGGGAGGGACAACCACATGGTTTTTGGTATTGAAACAAGAAATAAATGTCTCTATGTTGTATCCTATGAATTGGACGCTTTTGAATCTCTGTATGAAGTTTCAGCCAAAATGTTTCTGGTGTCAACAAGTAAAAAAAAAAAAAAAAAAAAAAAAAAAAAAAAAAATGGTTGCAATTCTGGTAAAGATTTTTCAAAATATGAGTTGTTTTCTTTGATTGTTTGTAAGATGGTTTGACAGAAAGTACTCGACACACCTGCTGGAGGAAACCTGGGAACATCCGCTTGGAGAAAAGAAATCTGGTTCAATTCACAGATTCCACTTTTCCATTAACACAGATGTCAATCTTTCGAAAACATCCCACTGACTTCCTGTTGACGCAGCTCTTACTTTTATTTTCCGAAACAGGCAGAAAAAAAAAATAGCAGCAACATGTGAAGAAGTTGTTGAAGTCTTCCCTTCCTTCCTTCCTTCCTTCCTTTCCTTTCCTTCTTTCTTTCTTCCGTCCGTCCGGTTTTCCTTCCTTCCTCCCTCTCTCCCTCCTTTCCTCCCTTCCTTCCTCCCTTCCTTCCTTTCAAGGCCATTAAACCCTGAAAAGCTGCTTTTTCTCAAACTGTTGAAACCTGACCCGTTGTGGTCCCATGATACCGGCGTCCATCCTCACCTGTACAAACACAGCTGAGTTCGAGGAGGTCGACGTGTGTGTCTGTCCACACGCACACACGTATTCTTGTTTTTTAAGAATCGTATTCAGTGTGTGAGCAGATAAAAGTGTGTGAGTTCATCAGCTGCCGGTTTCTACAACACTTACTAAACGTTGTAAAAGACAATCACCTTTGGAGCCTCACCGAGCTACAGTATGCAGATAAGTCACGGCCTGACGACAAACAGGCATTTCCATTTTAATTGACACTTCTGTAGGAGTTATCGCTGCACCTCGAGAAAAAAAAAACGTAATTACTTTTGGCACGCGGGCACTTAAGCACAATGTACATCTGAGCGCTGCTAATTATACAACAGAGGAGATGGAGAATCTGATTTAATGCAGGTGTCTCTGCTTTCCACTCTCGACATCTTAAAATGTTTTTTACATGTGACGGTAATTGTACAGCGCTCACTGAATAACTTCCATCCTGCCGGTTTAACGTGGTGAGAAGCAGCGGAGGAGGAGAAACCAGAATGTTTGATTCAGGAAAAAAAAAAACTGATTGGCTTCACTTTTTAGGAGTCACCGGTTTATTTCAGGTGTTTTTTTTTTTTAAAGAGCACACGCTTTAATATAACTATTTGTTTGTTATTTATTCACGTGTGATCAGCAGCCGACAACATTACAAGAGGGCTTTGTTTACCGCAATGCCGCTACGTGATAGACGGCAAAACAATTGTCTTTTAATTTCAACTGTATTGTTTCAGCTGTGCTTTTTCTGTCTGCTTTTCTCTATTAACTCTAAATTCAACTAAATCGCTGTCGTCTTGCAACAAGAAAAAAGACACTACGACACCTGGTGGGTACGTGAGGATAAATTCTGCACACAAAAAAATAAGAAAACGGACAGCAGCAGTGTCTCCAGATCTGTTCATGCACATGTAAAGCATATCCGTGTGTGTGTGTGTGTGTGTGTGTGTGTGTGTGTGTGTGTGTGTGTGTGTGTGTGTGTGTGTGTGTGTGCAGGTATGTAGTTTTCTATCGCGGGTTCCAAACCTCTGACTGCCTGCACTCTCACTTCTACCTCTTCTCTCGCCTCCAAAAAAAAAAACCGAAGCGCAGATTTATGTCCTGCGCTGCAGTTTGGCAGCTTCGGCTGCAGCCGGTTCGACGGCAAAGAAGTGAGGTAGTTAAAACCATCAGTAGAGTGTGTGTGTCTCTCTCTCTCTCTCTGTGTGTGTGTGTGTGTGCGTGTGTGTGTGTGTGAGAGCAGTGTGTGTGTGAGACTGATGGCAGGGAATAGAGGTTAGACCATCAGGCCAGAGAGATAAGAGCTGCTTGATCCTCCAAAAGCACTGGACTGCCAGACCAGGCGAGCTCATCAGACCTCATCTGAACTGCACGCCAGTTCGGTGTCAGCGAGCCCAGATACTTTGAGCGCGCGTGTGTGTGTGTGTGTGTGTGTGTGTGTGTGTGTGTGTGTGTGTGTGTGTGTGTGTGTGTGTGTGTGTGTGTGTGAGTGTGAATTTTTTTTCTACGCTTGTCAACATCTCTTTCTTTACGGTTCCCAGCGTACTACAACAACCCCCCAACCTCCCCTCCACCCTCCTCCACCCTCCACCCCTCCTGCAGCTCGGCTCCACATCTAGATAACAAGCGCGCTTAAAATGTAGAGCGATGGTGCTTTGCTCTCAGAGGTGGTTTGAACCGGATGGAGTCGTAGATAAGTGGAGAGGTGAAGGAAACCCGTCAGCGGCGCCGCAATTCAGGCTGTTTCCATTTTAAGAAGCAGGATTGTGGAGCGTATCAAGAGAAGCTAATCCTCGTCAGAGATATTGCAGCCTTAGATGAGGAGAAATCTCTCGACCAAATTGTCTGTGTTAGTTCATATATTCGCTTGTTTTCATCTTCTCTAATATAACATCCCCCAATCCCCTGCTTTCCGCATCTCTTTCCATTTTCAGTAATAAACTGAAACGGATTGCGGTGGAAGTGTTGTTGCAGCATATATCACTTTAAAATAGGAAACATCAAAACATATCTGTGGGGAAAAAAAAAATGATTCCATCACCCACGAATGAGCGCGGAGAGCTAAGATTAGCCCGTCATTCAAGAGACAGACTGCGCCGTATTTTGCTTTTAATTTGCCGGTTAAATTTGCTGGTGTCAAGATCCAGCCAGGAGCAAATCCATTTGCCTCTGCAGATCCACTAATCTTCACACGGTCGCATGCACACAGCAGCCGGTAATGAGTGGTTACAGGGCAGCTACAGTACGAGGCGCTTGCATAATGCTGAAATGAGAGCGTGTGTGGGACCGTAATTATGACGTCTCGGCGGGTAGCGAGGCGAGATGTGTCGACCCGGTCGGCGTCTTTCCCTTTCAAACTTTTTTTCATGTGAAGGGCTTCTTCTTCTTCTTCTTCTTCTTTTTCTTCTTCTTCTTCTTCTTCTTCTTCTTCGTCTTCTTCTTCTTCTTCTTCGTCTTCGTCTTCTTCTTCTTCTTCTCCTTCTTGTTCTTCGTCTTCTTCGTCTTCATCTTCATCTTCTTCGTCTTCATCTTCATCTTCTTCGTCTTCTTCTTCTTCTTCTTCTTCGTCTTCTTCTTCTTCTTGTTCTTCGTCTTCGTCTTCATTTTCTTCTTCTTCGTCTTCTTCTCCGTCTTCTTCTTCTCTGTCTTCTTTTTCGTCTTCTTCGTCTTCTTCATCTTCTTCGTCTTCTTCTTCTTCTTGTTCTTCGTCTTCATCTTCTTCTTCTTCGTCTTCTTCTCCGTCTTCTTCTTCTTTGTCTTCTTTTTCGTCTTCTTCGTCTTTTTCGTCTTCTTCTTTTTCTTTTTCTTCTTTTTCTTCTTCTTCTTCTCCGTCTTCTTTTTCTTTGTCTTCTTTTTCATCTTCTTCTTCTTCTTCTCTTTCGTCTTCTTCTTCTTGTTCGGCTGAATGCCGTCGTGCCGGCTTCTTATTTGTTTGACCGAAATACTTCTTCTTGTTTTTTTTATCAGTTCACCGTCTGAGATTTTGTTACACGCTACAACATTTTTGAAATTCTTTGCAAAGCTTTGTACTTCAAACATGCAGCCCTCGAGCAGTGAGGATTTTTATTCCTCCCGGCAAAGACGGGAAAGTTGGTGAGGCTGATACAAGAGCTGCAGACTCACATCAAGAGCTACTTAATTACGTCAGAAAAACTTTCATGAGCCTGTGGAGATCAGTTGTTCTTGATCAGCTGGTGGAAGTGTGATGAACAACCAAAAAGTATTCAAAATCAAAAATGATTACACCTTTCCTCCCATATATCATTTTTAATGCCCTCATCAGTATACTATTATCATGTATGTGTCTTTTAGCACATCAGTAGGTAATAAAGTGGAGAAAGATTAAAGGTGAATCAACATTTTTTTTGGACCAAACTGCAAATTTCATCGAAAAAACAAAACATAAAGTGAAATTGTTTTGCATAGCAACAACTGCGTAAATGTACCACTGAACTCAACATTGAATGTCCCTGCAACCTGAAATTCAGAAAACAAGACAACAATTCACTAATCTCTGCAAAAAAGACTTCAAATCCAAATCTCACTCAAACATTAAGCTTCAGTTTTCGCTGTGATTGTAGTCTGGAAACTCTGTTCGCATTAAGGTTCGCTCAGCCACTCTGAAGGGCGAACCAATCAGCGACCAGTGGGTGTGGCCAAACACGCTGAAGTCAAGCGTTTTAGTTTTTTTTACAAAATGTACTTCCAGCATCGTTGGGTGGAGCTCGATGAAGCGTTTTGTTGAAGCAACGCTAGGAAGTATCGAGGAAATTAAGCCGCAGTCAGCAAAATCTGAACTGGTCATTTACTGACATGGTGAACTCTTTTCTCACTGGGGGAGGATTTCTGTTGTCTACATGTTGGGGAGTTTTCGGGGCACAACATCCATCATGTGGTGGCCAATGCTGATTGGTTAAAGTCTGTTACAATAGTTGACATGGTGAGTTAAGGTCTGGTAATACCAGCCCGTGTTGATCGATCTTTCTCTTACGCGCAGCAACAGGTATTGTTGGAGCAACACTGTTCTGGCATATTCAGTGTGCAGGCCGCATCCATCCATTCCCACTAATCAGCCACCTCCGGGTTGGGACGACAGCAGGCTGAGGAAGGTAGCCCAGATGTTCCTCTCCCCAGCCGCATCCTCCAGCTCTTCCTGGAGGTCTGAACGCATTTCCAGCTGAGGACGAAGTCCTCCAGCACATCGCATCTCCGGGTCCGTCGGGGTTTTTTTCTTTCTTTCTTTCTTTCTTTCCTAATTCAAAAAGCCTTGGAAGACATCCAGAGGAAATCACCCGAGGATCCAGCATCACCGGACCGCCTCACCTGGATCCCTCCGGTGGGAAGGAGAAGCTCCGAGGCGTTGTTCACACCGCGGGCAAATCATATCGAAGGACAGACCGTCCGCACCGCTCTGTGCAAAGCGAGCTGATTAGATTTGGCGTGTCCAGATATCATCGTGCATGGGTCGCTATGGTAACGACGCACACGCAGCCACACTGGTTACGCAGCTTTCCAACGAGGAGTCTCATTTGTGTGTGTGTGTGTGTGTGTGTGTGTGTGTGTGTGGGTGGGTGGGTGTGTGTGTGTGTGTGTTTGTGTGTGTGTGTGTGTGTTTGTGTGTGTGTGTGTTTGTGTGTATATTATTCATGAGAAATTTGAAAGGAAATCTCGGAGAATAGAAAAGTGTAATCTAGAATATTGAATTAACCTCTGCTGAAACTATTGTTCTGTTCTTCATAACGATGAGCGACAGGAAACGAGACCTGCACACCGAGAGGCAAAAAAGAAAATCCTCTTCACAACATTTCCTGCAGCTCAACACAGTGTGCAAGAAAGGTGAACACAAATACTTGAATGTATGGGGGAGGGAGGTGAAGGAGGGGGGGGGGGGGGGTTGCAGACGGTGTTCAGCTGCAATAAAATGTTTCGAGGACAATTATTTTGAGACTTTGAAGTTTTGTTCACAGAATAAAGGGAAACTTCTAAAACTGAAAGTTTGAGTCATCCTCACTTTGACCAATTGTTGAAAACCAAAAAAGTCAGCACAATCTACAAAACGGTGTGTTTCTTTATCAGTATTTCGTCTGAATTAATCAGTTCTATTTACATACAGAGTGAGATTTACATCATCACATTTTCAGGAAACGGCTTAACGCAGGAAAATAGCTTTCTTTGTGAGCCAGATAAGAAAACAAGTTCTCTGCTTTCAGCTTCTCTCTTTTTTTTGCAGCATTAATTTAAATCAGTTCAGCTGCCAGCGCTGCTGTTTTTATGGTCGTATATCCTGCGTGTCCGCAACGTAACAAAATAAATGGAGCTCAGCCAAAGTTTAATCAGGAGGGCCACTTTATTATTGCTCCTCTATTTCTCCATTCATTATGCCCTGCGTGCCACGCCCCTTGGCTCCTGTCCATTCATTTATTCTCCCGCTTCCCTCTATTAACCTTTAAATTTAAGATCTGAGAAAGCAACTCCCCTCTGGTTCCCGACGTCCAATCGAGGGAGCCCTGAAAGTTCTTCTCTCCTCACCGAATGAGAGGGAGAATTAACAATCACCACCTGTTCATCAGTCCAATTAGCGGCAGCCATTGCACCTCCTGGCACGGATGCTGACATCCAACTGCTGGTGTCCGCTGCACCGGCAGCATCGGGAGTTCAAACGCAGCGACAACCGTCGAAATGTGAGGTTGTTGTTTTCCTTTTTTTAACCGCCATACATTTGAAGCTGGACGTGGTTTGGTTCGCTTTGGGACCCCCTTTTTCTATTTTTTTTTTTTACTTTTACTGCAGCTACCCTTAAAAATGATGTACTGTTGCATGTGGTATGTATACAATTGGGGAATACTTCTTCATCATAATATTGCGCCTTGAACTTTGACCCTCCCGGTCACATCAGTCACAAACTGTGGCGCAACAACTGAAGTAAAAAGAAAAAGGATGCGATTTGGAACAAGTACGCTTCCTCTTAATGCCTTTTCTTCCTCTTCTTCTTCCTTTCGTGGGCGGGGCTTCAGCGCCACCAACTGTCTCGGCGGCTCAGTCGATGTGACGTGTCTCCCGCTGCAGAGGATTGTGGGTCAGAGCAGCCGGAGTAGGACGCCGGCCTGCAGACTGGAACATCCTGGTACTTTTGGCACACTACATTTAACATACTCTGTATTGGGACATACTAAGTCGTTTTCCTGGCGTACTACATAGTACGGTAGTATTGGATATATCACCCGGCTTTGCAGGGTAATCAACATGGATCATTGTGGTTGTAAAAAGCCTCTGAATGACCCTTCTCAGTCTCCTGTAGCTGGCATCCGTCCGCTAAATCCACAGCTCACCGTGTGGTTCAGTAAATTGTTGTGTTAAGTGTTTCGCTGCCTTCGCGTCACACCGTCTGAGCTGCGTTGACAGTGAGTCGTAATCCGTGGAAATGTTAGCGCACAACCTCGGGTTTGGGCTGATAGAAATCGGCTGCGCACTTGACGCGCTCCGGGATGAGTTTGAAGGACTGACATTAAAGGAGATGGTGTCAGACAGTCCTCATTAACCGCTGCCTTCAGGTATTAACCACAGCTGTACTCAGACTGACTGGGACCCCCCCCTCCCACTCCCCCTCCCGCTCAGACACAAGGAAGAGGTGTGAGCAGAGGAAGCGAGGAGCCATGTTATCCAAATAGAGATCACCCAGTAATTCAGGATGCACACACACTGCTTTTTACTATTACTATATTTTATGTTTTGCAATTTTCTTTTACTGTGATGGAAAAGCTGATGTATGATTTCAAGCATCGGTGCCGGCTGCTACTTCATCTTTCGAGGAGCAACAAAACATAAAAGAAAAGTTTTGTCCTGTCTCCACCATCCGCCCACAGGGGGAAACCGCAGACTGACTGCAGGAGATGATGGAGTCCCTGAGACGACGCAGAGTGACCTAACAGCCAGGTGCTATCTGAGCCATTTGAGAGCGCAGTCTGTGGTAACAAATCACCGCCCGGGATATTAAGTCGAATTCCGCGGTCTGTGGTGTAAAAATGGCGCCCTGAGACCAAAAGTGTTCGAGCAGCAGCAGTAAGAGGGAGAGAGAAATAACTCAGCTCCTGTGCAAGTGCTCCAAAAGCCTCCAATCTCTCAAAGTTGCGCTTATTATTAATAAAATATGGCCGTTGACAGGAAAAACCTGCAGATAAATAAGGGAGTGCTGAAGATGGGTCTGTGATTGCTGCAGGCAAATCCAACTTCTTTTCATACTCTTTTTTTTTTTTTTTTTTTTTTTTTAGGGAGTTTTAAGAACAACATGTTCAAAATGCCAACTGCCGATTAATGATTGATTACACACTTTAACCATCTGTTCCAAGGAGCTGCTGTTTTTGTTTGTGTGTGTGTGTGTGTGTGTGTGTGTGTGTGTGTGTGTGTGTGTGTGTGTGTGTGTGTGTGTGTGTGTGTGTGTGTGTGCGCGTTGGAATAACATCCAGAGGGCAAGATGGGATTTTTTTTTTAAATCGAGATCCAGTTTTCTTTCAGGAGGGCAGATGCATCCAAAACAGCTTGACAGTTGGCAGCGGACGAATACAGTAAGTGATCATATTCTCCTCCATTCTGGTTCAGTGATTCAAAGATATTTTTATTCTCACTGAGACAGCAGAATAAATAAATGGGGGCTGACAGAATTTAGATTTCCTACCCTGAGCAGAGCTAAAAAGCTACAGTGATACTTCAATTCGGCAAATCTGCATCGAAACGTCTGATTGAAGCCAATTAAAGTCGGCAGTGACTGTAAACAACCCGCGAGTGAGGCATCACTCATGAGCTCCACTTACCTCTGAATTAAATACAGAAGAAATCGATTGTCGTGCTGCCGCATCTTTTCTTTGGAGGCCGGTGGGTAACGCGGCCACACACAGACGCAGGAAGTGTCTCAAATTGCAATACCGCTGAGCGCCACCAGGGGCTGGCTTCTAAAACACCTCTCCCATTCATAAAGCATCAGCTTCTCTCATGAAATGCAAAGTCAATTTGTATTTACTAATTCTTTCGATGAGTGTTGTGATGGTTCTTTTGAAATTAATTCGATATTTCTTTATTATTCTGATATTATTTGTGTGGTTTAAATATTTAGCAAAATAAAGCCCAAACTCAACATGAACCACCTTGAAAAACTGAGAGGGGATTGCATTTATCCTTCAACAACTTTTTATAGGCCAGAAGTAAAAGTCCTTGGATTGCACTGCCTAGCTGGTTTTGTGTGTAAACATATTGCTGGATAAAGAGAAGTGTAAATAAACTGCTGGTTCTGTATTTAGCTGCAGCTGTAAAAAGCCTCACCGGTTCAAGACGTCGATGCCTTGTTGGTGCACGGGGAATAGAAATGTACAATAATGCCAAAGGCCATATGTGAGATGTTAAAAAAGTTCATGGATGCATCTGCACTGTATGACCCTTGCCTTGTGGTGGTACTGACTTATGGACTTGGATTTGGTTCGATGTGACGTTTAGATCTCTCGAGATATCTGGGGAGATTTTCAAATGCCCCTTAAGTTCATATCTTCTAGTGCATCATGGCTATTTAGACCTACAAATGGCAGAAAGGATGCATTTTTAAAGGACTGCCCTTGATCCAGCTGACACAAACATGACTATGTGCTCCTGGATTTCACTGAATTCTGCATTACCATCTTCAGCATGACAAAACTAAAATGCAGGCAAAAGAGCAGTAAAGAGCTTCATTTAACAAACTGAACTTATTCATTCAGGCAGGTTTGACTATAAAACACTAACTTTTATAATCCAGCTTCTGGTGTTTTGCAAATGTGCACAAGTTGGGGTATCTTCATCACGTGCGTCAGTCTTTAACACTTCACCTGCACGACATTAAACACCATCTTTTTTTAGACCGTGGTGACTGCCGGGATTTGAGGAGTGCTCGTATCCAATTATCCACACGTATAACGGAAGGTGGTGAAAATTAGGATGATTAAATTCTGCGGGTGAAGTGTTGACGAAGCAGATGTGAGGTGTCGACCAGATGTGATCAAACGTACAAATACGTCCCGACTCACGGTAAAAAGAAAGCCATTAAGAACGAGGAACAAACTACGACAATGATCTTCTCCTTCGCAGACATTATACAAATGTTCTTGGCCCACTCAAAGCATCGCATGCTTGCTGCCAGTTTTGAAGACTTAAGTTTAACATGTGGAGTCTGTAGCTTGGTTTTTAGAGCCAAAAGGGACCATATTTAGATGATCAGGGGAGGAATTAGAGGTGGATTTAACGCTATGCCCCGCCCACATATACCAGCCACGCCCACCCAAACATATCTCTCTTTGAGGCCTAATATCTAATCAATGATGGAAATATTTTCAGAAGCACCATCAGGACAATACTCAGGGGGAGTAAATGTAGGTAATGACACCATAAAGACTTGTGGAAAAAAATGTGTTTCCTTTTTATTTCACGAGAGAAGTGGGTGCTTTTCGAACTGGAAGCAGATGTTTTTCTGGAACCCGCCCCTAGTGGACCTCACTGGTAATGCACTTTAAGGTACAATAAATGGACTCACATAAATAACATAATATTTGTACCTCACTTTTTTAATTAGTTTTTCTTAACTTACTTCTTGAACTTATGTGAAAATCTGATGATGTTTTTAGTCATATTTATGCAAAAATATAGAAAATTCTAAGAGGTTCACAAACTCTCAAACACCGCTGTCGGTAGACGAGAGGCAAATTTGACCCTAATTTGCATGAAGTTGAAATTTTTCATCCCCTTTTGCAACACTGGTCCGTCCCGCATGGCCTGAACTCCCATAACGTCAAAGCAATTAGCACGTGTCCCCCAGAAAATGAATGAAGAGTAACTTTGAGCTGCTTTTCACCTCACAGGAACTGAAGCAGAGAGACTGTCTGACTTTAACTGAAACTGAAACTGGTTTTCAAACCACCAAACAAACAAAAGTGTCATTTGCGACTGTGTTGGCAACACCACAGTACGACATAGAGCCAAAATATGTTTTTATTCCACTGCTTTGATCAGTACACGACTCTGGTTGAAAATTTTTAATTAAAAAAACATCCCTTTCATTCCATATTTTTATCCAGTTGGACAGTTTTGTAACATAAACTCATTGGCAAGTGACAAAATGTGGATTTTAATGTGAATCTAAACCCATTTTGTACACAGTGTTGTTCAATTTACATTTATATACAACTATTTCAAATAGCAAAAGAGATGTAAGAGAAAAAAAATAGTCTCATTTTCTTCCCCTTAAGGTTTCATATACCCGCTCTTCTGTTAACCATGCTTGAGTTGTTACGAGTTGCAGTTGCACTAAAGTTGAATTAAAACTTAAAATACAAAATCTCCGCAGTTATAAGGGTCATGAAGCTGCTGTAAAGGTTTTGTGCAGCAACTTCTTTTATTTGTATGAGTCATTTTGATTGGAAGCATCCAACCATAAAAAAAATTAAAAAATACCTGACACAACGAGGTAGTTGACCTTGATGTGTTTATTTCTATCCATTAAATACATATAATACGAATGGTCCATCTGGTGTGAAAATATTAGCTGGAGTGACAGAGTGTTTAGCTCAAAATGGATTTTGCTAATGCTCAAACACATGCCATCTAAATCCTACAGGAGAGATTAAAAACCTTTGATTGTTGAAAAGCGATTTCACAGATTTGTTTGTGTTGCTGTAACAGAAGCTCTTCAACTCGCTGCTGCACAGCCAGCGTGGAGTTAAACCAGCTGGAGCGACTCATTTATCACTAGTTTACCTCTCATGGGGGAGGGGAAGGGAGGGGAGGCGGGGTGCTAACTGCAGGACTGATGCAGGGCCGAGGTCCATCACTTCTGCTTGTCTGAGCTATAACTGCAGCCTCTTTGGCTCACTTAATATACAGTAAATGGGCCACAAACACACCACAGAGGAAGAACGTGGAGGTGCTGACAGATATTAGCTTCAGGCTCTGCTGCAGGAACAAAGAAACAGTTTCCTATTTGTATGAAAACTGTCCTCCGTCCCCCCCCCTCTTTTCTTTTGTTATTATTATTATGGTCTTCCCTTTTCATGTTAGAGGCCAGAAGAATCATCATTTTGTTTGAGAGCCCCATCCAGTGGCTGCAGTGAATCTTTTGCTCACCACTCCAGTCCAGCAGGTGGCGGTAATGCACCTTTAAGTTGGGTCTGCCAACCGCCAAAAAATACATAATAGAAGAAGAAGTTGTGAATGGGCCAATGGGAGATCAGGGCAGGTGAGGCTACCTGGAGGGTGTGGCCAAAAGCAGGAAGTGCCAGCCTTTGACCTCACTTCCTGGAGTCCAGGGCTGCTACCTGCTTCTTCCTTCCTCAATTGGTCTTTGCAACCCTCCATTTTTAGTTTAGATGAACTGTGAGCTTTGATTTCATTTATCGTTGGTGAGAAATTGTGTTTCTTTTCTGTGGATTACATCGGATGCGGAGAGCCCGACATTTTTTTTTTCGTAAGGAGAAGAAATAACCACTGCAGGAAGTGGAGGACTCCAACAAGAAAGTCTTGGTTTGAGCTGGATGTTGCTGAGCACACGGACCAATTGTTTGAATGCAGGTATGTGGTCGCCTCTAAATGCGTTTTACAAGCTGTGCTTTGATAGTTTCAACTCGGGATCCTTTTTTTTTATTTTTTTATTTTGTTTTAGCCATGAGAACTTCAACCGGACGCCGACCGCCATCCAAAACAATCTGCGTGTGTCCATAACACACATTGTATGTTTAATTCATATCGTTCAGGAGTCGGTTTCATGCGCGTGAATCGCGTGCATATTTTTATTTATCCACGTGCACGACCGCGAACGAGACATTAATGTCAATATTACATGAAGTATAAGTCTCTTTCGCCCGTTTGTTTTTTTTTTTTAATCGTCCTGTTGTTTAGAAATTCAGACATTAACCCCCCTCCCCCTCCCCACACCTCCCACCAAACCTCCCCCCCCCTCTCCTCCCTCCCTCCAGAGAAAAAGCTATTTGAAGTTGCAAAAGAAGCGATTCATTTTAGTCATTAAATCAAATGCGCATTATCTCTCCGCGGCCAAACAAACATTAATCATCGGGCATAATCTCGACAGGTAATCTCCTCTTCAGCTCGCGAACTCGCCCGCGAAAAGAGATAAATAAATATATTTTACAGCAGCCGCTCAGGAGAGAGAAGGCGTCCTTGCAAAATGATGTCATTAGCGCTGAACGATAGCTCCCACTATGCTGCTGTTTCTGCCGTTGAAGAAACAAGTCGGTGCGTTCAGTAGGCCGTAGCTCAAAATCAAAATCAATAATAATATTCTTGGGCGAGTGAGTCTAATGGAGGGAGAATCTCATCACCCACCAGACACCTCCAGGCGGCCGGCGCTCTGGAGAGCCACCGATAAGAAAATTATTTAATCAACTTTCCTGAGGGTTGGTTTTTTTTTTTCTGAAATACACAAATATACAAAAGAGCTTTTGTATTGCGTGAATAACCAAATAATCGCTTCTACTTTTAGAGTCTGTCTCCCGGCGTTCATTAAACCCTAAAATACTCATCTCTGATCAGGTTTTATTTTTTTGAAGGAAAAAAAAAGTCCTTTAAAGTGGCTCGGAAGTCACTCTACACCGCCGTGCGTCATTCGTTTATGAATTTTATTCTACGAATGTGTGAAAAATCTGCCAACTCTCTCTTCAGCTCAGTCAATGTGAGGTATCATCAAAGGATTGTGGGTCAGAACAGCATTTTACATAATGTCTTTGGGTTTTTTTCTGGCATAGTGTGGTGGTGTGGATATTTAAACACAGCTCAGGTAATGTCTGTCGAAATGGAGAAAAAAAAGTTAAAGGAAAGTAGGAGGTTTGAGAAGTCGGTTTGATGTCACTTGAAAAATGGCAAAAAAAAAAAAAATGTCCTGCTGCAGGTCGTGACCTCGTCTCGTTTCAAAGTTTCTCTCGCGTTATGTCTTTTAGACTTTACGTTATAATTTTTTTTTTTTTTAAACACCACATTTTCATTGGAGGGGGGTCTTTAATATCTTCCACCGAACAGGAGTTCAGAAATGGATCCATGTCACTGATTCTTTCTGGTTTCCGAGGAGATGGAAATAATCCCCGGTGAAGACAGTTTAGACTCTCAGTGAAAGTGGAGCCGAGACGGAAGCGTCTCACCTGAATCTCCTTCTCCTCTGAATGACTGTAATGATGTCGGCTAATGAGGCTGCCGGGAAGAAAAACTGAAATTTCAGAGCCGTACTTTTTGGTGAAAGTGACACAAAGATACGAGTGCTTATTTAAAGCTCCATATGGAAACTTATTACTTTGGCAGCTTGGCATCATTACAGAGTTATGAACTTCAGAACCCAGTAATCAGTTTAACATGATGTCTGTGAACTGCCCGTCGTCCTGATGGTGTTGAAAATCCTCCGTCCTGAAATAGACTTCATGATGTCATTTCATTAACGGGAGTAAACACCTCGTGCTGTGGCAGCAGTTTTAATTAATTCTGAAGATGCACTTTTTACTGCAGTTTAACACGTTTTTACTGGTTTTTGACACAGAGGAAAGTCACACTGTCTATTTCACCTTTGTGCAACCGTTTCCACACGGACACACAACTTCATAATCCCTGTTATCCATGTTCCAGCCCATTCCTGCAGTATATATATATATATATATATATATATATATATACACATATATAAAACATGCATTCACTCTCACAGGAGCCATACATCAGTTTTAATGAGGGAGTTTGTTTAGAAGAGAGCTCGTCTCCATTTTAAAGGTCTTTTTTACCAGCCAGCAGTAATGTGATGCGGATTAAGGTGCTAATAAGTCTTTTTTGGATGCCTTTTTATTTATTTTTTAATTCGGGGGAAGAGACATTCTTCTCCAACACAGCGCTGCAAATTAAGCTGATGGAGCGGAATTATTTGGACGTGTGCAGCTTCAGGCGAAACATTCTGTGTTCTTAAAAGCTAAAAGCCTTCAAGCACAGTAGTGAAATTAAAGCAGCTCCACAGATACACACAAGATGAACACACACACACACACACACACACACACACACACACACACACACACACACACACACACACACACCATGTCTGTCAGAGCATCTTTCCTCCATTTCAAACCTCAGAGGAGACTTTTGTCCTGCCCTCGAATCATAGAAGGCGTCTGCAGCTCTCCTCTGAACACTTTTATTCTCCTCATGGTCGTTTTCTTTTCTCTCATTTATCTCAATGAGGCAGTTTGTTAAAGAGCTCGCAGTCCAATCAAATACATATAAAATATTACGCTAAGTGCACATCGTGAATATCTGCTCGTTATCGCTTTACCGCTTTCTGTCACATCTGCTCCCGTTATTTATTTTCTTTACTTCTTCCTTCATTGTTTTGACATTTTATTCTCCTCTTTTCTCTTTCTGATGATGCTCCTCCTCGTATTTTGAATTTGCATATTATATACTAGTAATAAAGTCCATGCGTTGTGTGACGTTTATTCAGCTGGTTGCTTCTAACTAATTAGAATTAGATTCAAACGTGGTCGTATTCACCGCGTCCAGGAGAAGAGGCCGTATGAACGGCGCCCTCTTGTGGTGTTAACCACGTCTGAACTCTCAATTTTCAACAAGTCTCGAGTTCCCGAGTTGTGACGTTGTTTGCTGACGTTTACAGAAAGGTCGGAGGTCGTGGAAGTTCACGTTTGGTTGGATGTTCAGTGTATATATTATAATTTTAGTCATGTGGCGTTTATCCTCATAACTTTATAATGTCGATTGGCCCAAACGGCTTCATCTTTTCTTTGTCTTTGCATTTCCTGCATTACGTTACCCACCCTGTTAGCGTGATAAATTGTTAGCCTCTGTAAATGGAAACCTGACTGCACCACAGGCCTGTCAATCAAAGTAGACCCCCCCCCCCCCCCCCAAATATACCACTTTTTGAGGCCTAATATTGAAATTATTATGGAGTTATTTTCAGATGGGTTTCGAGAGAACTAAGCAAATGACACCGTAATGACTTTATATTTCTCTTTGTGAATAGAAGTCTAGTGGAGCCAGAGATTTATTTTTTTTTTTTTTTAAACCCCCAGCAGCCGACGGTGATAATGCACTCTGGTACTTTTTCAGACTTTTCACACCATTTTCATTTTGTCTTTGGGGAAAACTCAGTGAAACAGTGTTGGCAGGTATATTCACACCACCCTGCTGAAATACAGCTTCACCCAGCTGTTGGTGTGACTCTTTAATCTGCTGCCAGTTCATTAGTGTTCAAGTGTCGTTACTGCTGGACTTTGGAAATGTTTGCAAGTTGCAAACTTTTTTTTTGTCCCTCGGGACACGAGTGAAGCAAAAGAATCAGCTGGGAATTTTGCAATAATCCCGTTTACATGTTGAGAAAGCGTCGTTAGAGGACAAAAGAAACCTGAATGACTTGGTGTTGGTGTCTATCAGCTGGACCTTGTCAGGACTGATGGATCGTTACGACGGCTGGTCATCCCGCAGGAGACTCTCCGTTTAATGGCATCTGTTTAAATTTGGGGACAAAGTTTACAACAAACCAATGCATCAAACGTGGTTTCGGAGCGAAAGATATTTTTTTTTTTTTTTTTGGCCCTCAAGAAAAAAAAACCTCCTGATTCATCGTGATTTGTTTTGTTTTTCTGGTTGTTGAGAAGTTGAGTGATGTGGGAAGACTTTGTTTTCTTCCCTTAATAAATTGAGTGCCCGCTCCACTTTATCCATTTTTCATATAAGTGACAGACTCGGTCTGAAGTGTCTTTGAGTTTGTGGCTGCTGCAGCCTCGACGCGGCGTCTCCTCCTCCGAGGCCGCCGCTCTGCTCCGGCGAGCCGGCGGTGACATTGGCGCGAGTCTCCGGGGGC
The DNA here is from genome assembly GCF_022577435.1 of Embiotoca jacksoni. Taxonomy (NCBI): domain Eukaryota; kingdom Metazoa; phylum Chordata; class Actinopteri; family Embiotocidae; genus Embiotoca; species Embiotoca jacksoni. Next base: position 1,040,460 of record NW_027185252.1, read on the forward strand.
ATCCGAGCGGATTAGCATCATGACCTCTTGGGTGTCTTTGATTCCTCCTTTCCTCCGCTCGCGTTTCCTTCCTCCTCGCAGCTCATCGATCTCCTTCCTTGTGTCTCCTCACCCCATCCTCCCCCTCCCACCCTCCTCCTCCCCCCCTCCTCCCCCCCCCCCCCCCCCCCCCCCCCATCCTCTTGGGCTCTTCCATATTCCCTCACATGTCCTCTGATCACCTCTCTTGAAAATGTACCCTCGCCTCTTCTTCTTGTTTGGCAAAGTGCTTTGGGGAACGGGGAGTGTGTGTGTGTGTGTGTGTGTGTGTGTGTGTGTGTGTGTGTGTGTGTGTGTGTGTGTGTGTGTGTGTGTGTGTGTGTGTGTGTGTGTGAGACGTGGTTTCAATATGCTGCAGCAGCCACCGCCGGGATTCCACGCCGCGGGATCGCCGGGCTAATAACAGTCTGAAAGAGTTTCGTTACGGGTTCTGGAGGTTCAAAAGAAAAGCTGGAAAATCCTAAATCATCGCGAGGAACTTCTGGCTGACGGGGCGCGTAGGAAAAAAAAAAAAAAAAAAAAAAAAAAATCAAAAATCAATGTTTAATATTACACTGCTGGTTGAGGAGATGCAATTTGCACCGAGAGGCTAAAAACACGACGTCGTGATAAAAAAAAAACCAAAAAAAACCTCGATGTTCGGCCGAGTCACGTTACACAATGTTTAAAGGAGAATTAGAAAACGGCGCTGCAGGCCGAGTCCTGAAAGAAAACACCTTCCACTATTGAATCCAGTCAATATCACTTTAGAGAACTCTTCTCTCTTCTTCACTTTCACTGCTCTTTTGTTTACTTTTTTTTTTTTTCTGACTGCATCTGTTTCACACACACACACACACACACACACACACACACACACACACACACACACACACACACACAACTCACATCTAATGAATGCACACTTTCCCCTCAGCAGCTTTTGTCGCCCTTTTTTATGTTTATAATATTTAAGGCATGTGTGTTTTAGTGGGGGGGGAGGGGGGGACAACAACATGTAAAACACTGGACGTTAGATATTTGTTCAGACTGATAGTCAGCATTATTTAAACCGCTCCATACCATATAATAATGTTCATAAAAGAAGGGAACGAGGAGAGAAATGAAAGGCGCGGCGTTGACGTGAACAGAGCCCACGGGCGCCGTCATCGGATCATCGCCTCGGGAGCTCGTCTGTGTTTTCAGATGAGGTGGAGACCAGCGGAGCGAAAACATCTTTTACTCACTTCACTACTTCTCCAAACAGTCAAGACAAATGACAGCGACTGCACACTTCCAGACACAATTGTTTGGATCAGCTCGCAGGGTGTGTTGTAAGCATACAGCGTGACAGACCTCATGCTGCGAGAGGACTTTGTTGTTGTTGTTGTTGTTTTTTTCGTCTGCCTCGGCACTTTTTATTTTTTTATTTTTTTCCCATCCCTGCCACATCATTAAGACGTCCAAGCAGAGGCAGGAGACATACAGGCCGCGGCAGATGTCGGTGACAGCTTCGCGATGCCAACAGCTCCTGTGGCGTAAACACGCCGGAGAGCCGCTCCGTCAACGCCGCGCCGACAGGAAGCTGTCCACGTACTTTAAAAAAAAAAAAAAAGAAAAAGAAAAGAAGATGGTGACTTCCTCGCTGGCGGGGAGGCCTCGTCAGACGACGTCATGTAAAGACGAGCGCCGAGATCCTCCGAATCAGCAGCGTGTGACACCACGTTTAAACTGAGATCCCACAAACATCCGAGCAAATCAAAAGATTAACGAAAGGACCTTTAAGTTTACATCCAAATATACACATTTTTATTTAAATTACTTTGTTCGTGGTAATAAATAAACACATTTTGAAAGAAATAGTTTTTCAGGATGTTGAGGTGTGTTTTCACAAACGTAGTGATCTCAATCCAGCATCTTTCAACCACACAGCATTTAAACATTTCTCATTTAATTCGTAGCAATAAAGTCCATATTCTGTATTACAATTGGATTTTCTTCTTCTTAATAGTCTAAAGAGGAACAAAATGTATCATCACAATGTCCTGCTGCTGTAATTGGATATTTTTTTCCACCATAACCACAAAAAAAATATTAAAAAATGTTGAATAAACAGATTGACCAGACAGACGAATGCGCGCCATAATGTAGCAGCGTGTGTCCTCGTTTATTGGATTCAACGGTGATGCACGGTTACAGCGGCACCTAACTTTTTACCAAATGTATTACTTTATTCAACTTTCTAAACAAATCAGAAACTTGTTCTGCGCAGGGAACAAAATGTTCGAGCAGTCGTCCCAGGAGCACTTTTAACTGGGAAGTCTGGACTCCAATAAGAGTTAATGATGAAATGAAGCGAGTGATTTTCTTCCTCAAAAGGCTTCATGCTTTTAGCAGGTGTTGACTGTTTTTTAATTGATTTATTTTGGACTACTTTCTGCTGGTTCTGAAGCATTAATGGCCTGATATAAAAGCAGACAGCAGCTCAGATGTTTGAAGATGTCGGCCCAAAAGAAAACATTCACCACGAAGTCGTATTTTTTACGCTGACAATACATCGAATACTTTCTTATATAGCTTTTAAATTAACGTATTTCAGTTTTTAAAAGGTTTATTCAATTTTCTGTTTCACCTGCTCACTGGGATTTGTTCTCTGGATAAAATATTTCCTCTCAAGGCAACCATACCCGACGGAAAACGACAATTAATGATCTTAGGAAACTTGTACGTTTTTATTCAAAATGCAGGAGTATAGGATGCTGGAGACAAGCGAGTCATATTCATAAAGATTTAAAAGAATAAAAGTTCATCTGATGATATTCTAAGAACATTCTGCAGAATTGTGACTTTTTTTCAGAAATTTCCCCTGAAAAGTTACGAGTAGATCTTACAAGTCATCCAGAAAACATCTGAACCCTCAAGGAGTGAAAAACATTTTGAAGGACTTTGTAAGAATTTGTGACTGCGTGTTGAAAACACAACTTTTCAAAAGATTATTTTCTTATTGATGACGGGATTATTTTCTGATGGACCTCCAGAAAACTAATAAGGAGAGACTTCAGCATGAAAAACCCAAATAACTCCTGGAGAAATTTTATCACCTCAGAATTTAATGAGAAGTTGAATGGGAGTCTACGGAGGCTGTTCGGAGCCGCCCTCTAGTGGCACTCGGTGGTATTGCAGCTTCACACCTAGCGACGGGGTCGACCACGCCTCCTCACGAAGATAACGGCTCCTGTTCCTTCCTTTGTTAGAGCTGCTGTGGGAAGTTCCCTAAATCCCTCCTGAGCTTAAGACTCCTTATAAGAAATCTTAGTTCGGAGCTCTTCGAATATTTGTGATGGTTTTAATGATGATGTAGATCGCTTACAAGCTCTCAGTTGCGTTGCAAGATTGGTAATCTTGGAGAATAATGGTTTCCATTAGTTGACCGTGCATCAAACATCGGTAAAACATTCACGATTACATACATTAACAACATAAAGTCATTATAAAAAAAAAGTGCGTATGTCGTTTGAATTCGGCTGCATGTACTGAGAGCTCTGTAAAAACAGTTATTCTTCATAGTTGAACTCCACAAAATGAAAGCTATTGAGCACAATTTGGACGTGTTCTGTGAAGCATCACATTGAACGATTAAAGAGTCATTATTTTTCTCGCAGCCATTTGGTGCAGCTGTGAAGTGGCAGGGGGACCGCTCTGGGTTTTTTGTTTTTCTTCCAGCTCTCTTGTTGTTGCCAGGAACGCCTTTCTGCACATACTAATGATCCCGTTTCATTGACCTGTATCTAAGACACCTTGTTTACCTGCCGCACGAGTAGTTACCCGGTCTGCACATTTATAAATCTGTTGAATCGTGAAAATGCTGACGTAAAAAATAAGAAAAAAAGTTAGATCTAAGCACGACAGATTATTTTCTTCTAGCAGCAGCACATTTAACATTGAGGTTCAAAACCGCATGCATCATGCGATCTCAGGTCCTCCTCCTCCTCCTCCTCCGGGACTGCAAACAGGTGAAACTGCACTTCGAGACATAACAACCACCACCTCCTCCTCCTCCTCCTCCGGGGAGAGCGGAGCGATGCAGCTGAGGATAACCTTGACATGGAGGCTTTGAATGGAGATGCATTGTGAGCGGGAAGCAGCTTCGCTCGTGTTACCTGGAACTACAAGCTGTTAACAAACTCTGTAGAAGTACACACACACATACACACATACACACACACACCACACACACCACACACATTACTGTATTAACTCTGCAGTGGCTCTGGGAGGTGAAAAATGATCTTTGGGCTCCTGCTGACCACCTTCAGTACATCGTGTCGCCTTTCAAGAACTCAAATACACGGTGGCCACTTTCTTCTAGGTTTTGTGTGAAATTTGATTAAATGCTAATTAATTTAGGAAGATGCAACATTTTAGGAACCAAAACAACGAGTTCAGAACATTTTTCACACTGGTTTGTTCTCTTCGGTGTTTTCTTTTCCCACCATTCACAGTAACTAAATCAGAGAGGTGCCGACTTATTCCAGAAGCTTGTTGTTCCTTCACCTCTGCAACTCACACTGGCCTTTTTTTTTGGGGGGGGGGGGGGGGGGGGGGGGGGGCATCTGGTACCAAGTACTGTTTTTATTTAGCCTCTGTTGGGTTTCTAAGCAAAGCTCAGTCGATGCTGAAAGGGGACATGAACACACAGGAGCTTCCAGTCTCTCTTTAGAGGCGCCGACTCCTTGAAGTTTGTTTCCGGTCCCTCCTTCGCTGCAGTAGTTTGTCCTCGATCCATGTTTCTTCAAACAGTATGAAAGTTTTGCACCCAGTGAGTTTTTAATGTGTCAAACTTTTTTTCTTCCCCGCCCCCCCCCCCCCCCCCCCCCCCCATAACAAGGAAGTGGATAAACCAAAACTCGCCCCGAGGCTGCTCACACGACTGGAAGTCCTAAAAAAAAAAAAAAAAAAAGTCACAAAAACTTTTTGTCATTTTTGAATTTTTTTTTTTTTTTTAAATGACTGTTTCATGAAGCATCGCCATGGTGACGTTTCAGCCTTGAGGAGGAACCATGTGCAGTGGAAAAACTAAATCCCAGGGAAAGTATCCGCTACCAAAAAGCGGGGTCGAGTCGAGTCGGTACCGTGAGTGGAGATGGATGTTATCTCGTGTCATTTCTAACCTCAAGGCCTTTTAAACGAGCGTCTACGGACGTGTTGCTGCAGTATTTGTATGTGCAACATGGGAGCGTGATACTCGGTTATTAATTGGTGTCGTTATCAACGGCTGTCATCTTGTTTTCCGAGCTGTCGTACTGGAACGGCGGCTCCCAGCTTCGACTTTCGGGAGTTAAACAGAAATCAATCCACCGCGTTGTAGATTTCACTTTCTGTTTCGCCGCTGACTTTGAAAACTCGGTATGCAAATGAGGCTTTTCAGACAAATTAATATTTACGAATCATTTTAGTCTAAACTGATGGGGGAACAGTAACGGACTGCGTTAGACCCAGACCCACAAAAAAAAGGCCCGGCAGGTCATAAGTCGGCTGCGAGTGTCAGGAGGTTCCCTGTTTTTACTCCCGGCACAACTGTTGACGTTGACAAATGGTTTTGATTTCTCAGCTTCCGAAAATCTATTACTGAGCTTGGAAAAAAAAAACGTACGTTTTAGTCTTTAGCTGTGATCATACAGCATCACTACAGCTGCACAGATGTCAGCAAAAACAGGAGCGATGTGCAGCTTCTCCATCAGTTTAGTATTTCTAGTCTTATATCAGCACTGTGGCAAACCACTTCACAAATACAAAAAAAAAAAAAAAAGACTAAACACAACCCTGTTGTCTGTCTAAGAAGTATTAAAAGGATTGTTATGGAGTAAAGACTTCAAAAAGGACAAAGTGGGGGCGCTAGAGTTGAACAAAATGGTGTAATTACAATATGAGCAACAAGATTTATAGACTTAAGTATCACAAAAAACAAGGCATGTCGGTCTTGGATGTTATTTTCTGAGTCTTTATTTGTGTGCGTGTTCCTTTGTAAACGAAGTTCATGTTTCTTTCTGGTATTTTTCTACCTTCATTTGAAAATAGTCTGTAATAACTTGCTTTTGTGTAACCTGCTCTACCCGCTTTATTTTTATTAAATGTTCTCGAAGACTTTTAATGTTTAGTTTAAAGTTATGACTTTCATACGCGCTCTCGTGCTGACGGTATTCACTGTAAATAATAAGCATATATGATATAAGTAATTCACCCGTGTCGAGTTATAAGGCAGGCTTTCCACACTTCCCTGTAGGATCAAGTCCAAATTCCCAAAGAAGATCTTTACATGAAAGCTCAAAATGGACCGAATTGGTTATTACAAATCATCTACAGGCTTTTTAATATTCCTGCGGCTCTAATTATAGCAACATGCATACAAATTGGTGGATTTTTTGTTTAAATACTATTAAACATTCACATAAACTCAAAATACGTTAAATAATCAATGCATTTCAAGGCCCTTTACTGTGCATATATTGAAGTAATACAAGGCGAAGGACACATTTTTTTTTGCACAAACAGAAATATTTTTGTCGGTTTTTTTTGTCTGAAATGTTTTTGCATCACAAACACTCGACTGCAGGACTTTCTTCTTTTTTTTTTTTCATGGAGCATCTCGAGGCGTGTCGGTAGGAGTGGGTAATAACGGAGAGGAGGGGATTGAGGAAAAACAACTCCTACTGTGATTAACAAAGCCTCAAAGCACTATTCTGTGTGTGAATCCATTTCCCCCGTGTTCCCATCAGTGTGAAATAACGGCAGCCACGATTCATTAGACCGGCCGACGTTTCCAATCGTAAAAGGATTCACACTTCACTGTTTTTGTTGGATCACACAAACTGACTTCTGGATCAATGACTTCACTTTCTTTTCCTCTTTTTTTTTTTGTTGTTGTTGTGATAAACTAGAAGCTCTGTTGGACTTTTTTTTTTTTTCCTTCACTGAACAATTTGCATTTTTTATTATTCTCATTGTCTCTGTTTGTCCGTTGGGTGTTGCCTCGTTCTTACGCATGCAGTCATCTGTTTTCGTAACAAAGCAACTGTATTTTGTTGGGCTTAGTTCATACGCAGTGTATTTCTAAATGAAAGATATTAACACACAAGATAAAAGACAATGGAGCAAAACAAAAAAAAACTGAGAATTGACTACAAATAAAAAAAAAAATCTTAAAAAATAAAACAAAAAAAACTGTGCTTTTTAGTGATGAATCAAAAAAAAATCCCAAACCAACCGGAGCAGTAAAATCACAAACAAAAGTTTTGCATAAAGATCCAAACTGGGAGCACTTTGGGCATTTCTCTCGTTCTTGATGAGGCAACAGTGTTTAGAAAATGTGCAACGGGAGGAAAAAAAAGTTCTAATTTGCCATTTGAAAAGGGCACTTTTGCATCTAAAACAAAACAAAACAAACCAGTGCATTATATAAAACCAGCACGGCACCGCTGCTGCCAAAAGCTTTTAAATCTTTTGTCCTCACCATTTCCGTCTTTTAAATGGCACACGTGGATAATCGATATCTGAGCCGCGTCTAGACTCAAAAATCCTTCTTTAACTTCTGTCCCACCTTCGGCCTCTCGAAATGCCAAGAAGGAGGACGCGTTTGCGATTAAATTTTTCTGTTGAGACTCGTTTTATTTTATAAAACATAATGAAAATTGCTTAAAATAATTAATTAGTGACATATTACTCATCCAGTTGAGCAAAACCTTCCATTTTTTTTTTTTTGTCCAAAACAATGAACTATAAGCTTAATATTGAATTGTTTTTTTCTCTGTGTCTCCGCTGCACCAAAAAAAAAAAAAACTCCACACGTGTTACAACTCCACCGACAAACTACACAACACACATACGTGACCTTTTGTTTGCTAACAGGTTGAATAGAATAGAGTAACAAATCAAAGGCAGTCTTTCGGAGTTTGGCATATTGACAGCTTCCCAGCAGGTAGAAAATTCCACTCAATAAACCATCTCGGCCCAGAACAGAAATCCATTTGGCTCAGGCCTCGCCAGCCTTTCAATTCATCAGCCGACGGCAAGAACAAAAAACAGAGGCAGGAGGAGAGATGCCAAGGAGCCATGAAAATACAACTTGCATCTGACATAACTTAAAAAGCAAAAGAAGAAAAATAGATCCAGTGGTTGAGACTCAGTTCTGTGTTTCTTTCTATAATAGCGCTCTGCAGATTTACACTATAAAAAATGAAATAAATATCATTTGTACAGACTAAAATTGCTGTTGAAATGTAAAGAAATAATGTATGTAAATTGTTTACCTCGCAGCAGGCTAACAGCGATGCCTCCGTCCCATGAATGCGCTTAAATAAACAAAAACATGTGATTTTTTTTTTTATTTTTTTTTCCCCCCACATAAATAGCCTCTGCCTCTGCTGGGTGTGTACATCCCGTAAGGAATAAACTCAGGTTTCCAGGTTCGATGGGAGGGTGGGGGAGCACACAGGTGACGGAGAGGAGGACACCAGCCGCAGGAACATATGGGCCAAACAGGTTGTGATGAGATGGGATGTGACAGCCAATGAGATCCCCGGAGATTCACGTGAACCGGGGTCAGGTTGTAGCTGCGGAGGCATCTGTGGGCTGCAGGACGGTCCGCCACGGTTTCACATTTTCAGGTTTTACATTTTACAGCGTGTCGACATTTAGACTTTAAAACAATTAAGTCGTCTCTGTAACGCGTTTAAACTTGTGACGATGGTCTATTTCACACGTGTTGGCAAATAAACAAGCAAAATGACATTTCTAAAATTGTGAGCAGAGCCCTCGTGGATGATAATATCTGTGGGGTTGTTTTTAAAGCAACTAAGGAGATTATTTTAAATGAGCAGACTCTTCGTTGGAATTTTTATATTAAACATTTAGTTGGACAAAATTTATTGTATATTTATCAAAATGTACGCGGGTGGAGAACTTGTTAAATTCATAGCCAAACAAAAAGTTTGACCTCAAAGCGAGAGGGCAAATCTGCTGACTGAAAAATGAATGCAAAGGTGCCACAAACTGCAGTTCCTTGAGTGGCCACTTGGGGCTCCAAAATCAAATATATCCCCAAATCTTCAACTTTTATAGCAGAAATATATATATATATATATATATATATATATGTATATATAGACCCACCACCATACAAATATTCATCCAGAGGAATGTCAGTGCTAATGTCAATTTGCAGGCAATTTGCAGTTCTCCACTTACGATTTGGCCCAACTCACCCAGGTTTAGCAGTGCAATGTATTTGTGTGCGCTTGAAGCACATCATTTATGTTTTTTGGTGAACCGTACAAAAACATACCAGATTATCTGCGTGTCTTTTAAGCAGCAGCAGCATCTCCAAAAAATGTGCGCACTGCACTGAAGTTAAGAGCCGGCCGACCCCGCCGACTGGAAGTGTTGAACTTTACCACTTTTCCCTTCTGGCGCCGGATGAATCCTCGTAGCGCTGAAAGATTCGGTCTGAACTCGACTGCACTTCATTTCCACGGCATAATCTCCCCCGACGTACCCTCCCAACGTGAAGGGCGATGTTCGCATGGCATTACGAGAGCGAGGGATCTGCGTCCGTTTGATATGCAATGAAGAGACCTGTTACCCCCGTACAGTATGTATATCTCGGATCATTAGCCGTCACATTTCCTCTAGTTCTTATTCATTCCAGCTCCTCTGTGTCGGTGGAGCTGAAGCATGAAGACCGTGGGAAGGCTATCCTCGCAGAAGGAGATATATATTTTTTATTTTTTGTACAAGGCCGACTGCCTGTGTGGACATGTGGGGGTGTGTGTGTGCTGAAAGAGATGAGAGTGATCAGGCAGCGATTTGCCAGTGATTCCTGCGTGTCAGTGTTGCTGTATAAGTGATGGATCGTAAGGGCTTTTTTTTTTACGCTGCTCGTAATTTATTGATTTCATCCCTAAGCCCTCCCAAAGCCCAAAAAAATATGGCAACTTTACAAGCTCAAGTCACTATACTTCAAATATTTATGAAGAATACAAGTGTTAACTGATTAAATTGTCGATTAAATGATGGTATCAGAGTGATCCAGGAGCCGTATACATGCAAGATTTGAGCACCTGTCAACATTTACATTATTTTTAATAAAATAAAACAATATTATGATCTTATATTTATATAAGTAGAGAATTTTGCGAGGCTTGTCTTGTGTGCAGACAGCTGATGTTGTCTTTTGTCATTAGCATCTAATAGATCTGGAAAACAAAAGCCAGTAAATTGACCTTTTGAGTTGAGTATATTTCGTCACACCAAAGGTTGAGAATCATCTACTTATGTTGGAGATGAGTTTTAAAATGTTACAGCTTCGTAAGCAAGTTTCAACCCTGAAAAATCCTTTTTTTTTTCTTCTTTTTTGACACGAATGGAAACAAACGGCCGCCTGCAATACATTTTCCGTGATGCAACATATGTGGTTTACACTAAACTCAGTGGGAATAGTCCTTTAAAGATTTAATTAGGATTACATTTAGATTGTGGTACGGATTAGAGAGTGACACCGAGCAGTGGGGGGTGAAGATTAGGGGTGAGCGGGAAATTAACGCAATCAATTAGGGTCCTAACAAAAATAATGTGTGTGTGTGTGTGTGTGTGTGTGTGTGTGTGTGTGTGTGTGTGTGTGTGTGTGTATAAATATAGATCAGAGGTTATTGATTTTCGTGGTCCTGCTGGTTTTCCTTCCAGTGATCTAATCGGGGAGTATTTGAACACCGGGGATGTCGAGTGAGGCCCGAGGACCAGGAGAGAGCAGAGGAGCTTTGAGACTGCGTTAAAAAAAAAAAAAAAAAGCAGATGTGTATCTTTGTGCCGCGTTCACTTGTAATTGATGATAAACTGTTTTGACAGCATCTGTCTGTCCTGACTCGCAAAACCGATCGTCAGTAATAGTCGCATCTTTTTTTGGCTGTCGATACTCAACAGGCCGTGTTGAACATGTTAGCTGTAATTCTGATTTATGGAACAGAAGAAGTGTCAGCATTTATAAAAAATAAATAAATACAAAAAAAGTTTTGTTCCAAAAAAGTATAAGATGGATGGATGGAAAATTGACAGAAAAAAATAGAGGTAGTAAAAATGTACTGTATATATGAATAAAATTAGACAACAGTGCATCAGTCAGCAATAATGCCAAATAAGTTGACTGAACATAGTTATTAAAAACTAAAATGAAGTAGAAACTATATCAAATTGAGACTGTGTTGATAATGTTGATCAAAATAATCTGAGACCTTTTTAAAGCTAAAACAACACACCAATTAACTTGAGACTATTTACCCTTCCAAAAAATGCATCAGATTGACTGTTTTTGTTGAATTTAAGATATAATGGGCTCCCGATTAAGGCTAATTAATGGCCTCTAATTACTGTAATTTTTGGTATTTAGGACGTGCCGAGATGCTGCCTGTTGTTCTGCGAGGAGTGTTCATGACACCGAGCGCCGTGTCACCTGACGGTGGATGTTTTTCCCCCAGTTAGCCGTAACCGAGTTGAAACGCCTTTCCTACTGAGGTCTATGCATCTTTCTGACAGCGGGACTATGAGTACGTGTCACGGCTCCGTGCCTGAGCTCCCACAGGGCAGTGAAGCTTTAAGGAGCGGGGTAACCGAATCTGCTTGACTCCACAACACAAACACACACACAAACACACACACACACACAAACAAACACACACACACACACAGACACGTCTCTCTTAAAAACATGCGAAGTAAGAAATCGTGACTCTTTTCAACCCTGCGGTAAATGTCGACGCGGCGTTCGTGCCCACAATGCAGTTCTGCTGGTTTGACGCTGATCGACTCGGTGAGGCTGAACCCGCCTCCATTACGACGACGGCGACCTCCAGAACTCTGTAGTCCGGGTAAAAGGAACTCAATTCTTAACATCTGCTTGTTTTTGTTTTTTTAAGCTGCTTTTTGTTTTGCTTTGGGAGGAAAAAGGTCCAGAAAACCGTTTGGACACACAGACTATATATAAAAGTGTTTGTAGCTTCCGGATCTGAAAAGTGTGTGTGTGTGTGTGTGTGTGGGGGGGTGTATGTTCGATTGACAGGCCTGTGGTGCCGTCAGGTTACAGCTTTCGATGGGCGGGACGTTGTATCTTCGGGTTTTAAATCAGATCAGTCAGGTCCACCGCTGGCTCCTCCCCCAGCTCGTCCAAATATGGTCACTTCCTGCTCCGAACTGGCAAAGATGGTGACGGACAGAATCTGAACTGGAGGCTTCGTAACGGCTGTTAACAAACCAACTGGTCGCCGCTTGGTTCGGACAAGCAGGAATCGTCGGTGATTCAGACAGACTGAATAAATAAATTCGGAAAATTTTGTTAAACCAGCAAATATGTGCTTTTAACTCATAAGTTATAGACCAAATTTAATAGAAGCCTCAATATATTTTTACCTGTAAATCACCAAAACCCGGCATGCAGGTCTCCAAAAGTAGTGGAAACTTCGATTCCTCTTAAAATGAAATAAAAATGAATAAATAATAAAAAAGTAAAAAACATTGACAGGCCTCTTTATGGATATTTATCACAACAAAATCCTTCAGCTTCATTTTAAACGAAAACAGAAAGTTTCTTCACTCTATTTTTACAATTTCATATGTTTAAGTGTTTTTTTCAAATGTTGTATCTAATCTAATTAAGAAAAAAGGTGGACTGCAGGTTTGTTTGCAAGTAATCAAATGGCGAGCAGGTAAAGATATGAAAGATAATTGCTGGCGAGAGCCGGCGCGGCTCGGTCAGATCAATCCCAGGTCGGTCGATGGCTCTAACGTTTGAAGACTCACTTCATGCTCACTTTCATCCATTAGAGAAGGAATTTGTATTGAATCACCCACCTGATGGTTTTCTTTTTTGCTGTCAATCAAACTGATGGTCAGTTTGCAGAAATGCTGTTGGATAAATTGCATGTTTTGGTTGTTTTTTTTATACCCACAAATGTCTCTAAAGCAGGTTACCTTTTGCCCCCCCCCCCCCCCCCCCCGAGGTGTTCACACACTAAAGACCCGGTGCTCTCCTGAGGAAGAAAGGTTTTCTCACACATTAGATCTGACGTTGATCAAAGAGCATCATCAGCATGTTGAACTTTCATTTTTCTCCTAACCTGAATCTTAATACCTCCGTTATTGTTCCCGAACAGCCCAGACTCATTAAACTTTTATCTCGACTCCCCTTCAAGCGCTGAGACATCCTCCGTCTTCGAATTTGTGTAACATGTACAGTGTAAGTCCCGTCGTAGAGGTCAGCAGCAGTCATTACTGTTTCTCACTAATGCTCCTCGACTGCCATCGACCTACTTAGACTATAATGAGAGCTGGCAATCTCTCCCCGGTCTGATGGGTGTTGCTTCTCTCCTCAGAGGGAGTCTCGAACTGACAATGATCTGAAGACTTCACCATGACTGACCTAATTACTTGGAGAATTTCTTTATGAGTCATTCCTTTACATCCCAGTCGAGCGGCGACCAGCAGTGACGTCACCCGTCGGTTTGTGAACGGCCGTCACGAAACCTCCAGTTCGGATTTGCTTCCATTTGGAGCAGGAAGTGATCGTATTTGGACGAGCTGGGGGATCTGACTCGATCTGATTGGAAACCTGACGATACCACGTCCCGCCCATCGATAGCTGTAACCTGACTGCACCGCAGGCCTGTCAATCAAACAGACACGCCCCCAAAAACAGGTCTTCTTGAATCTTCTTTTCTAATGAATGAGGGGTTATTTTCAGATGGACCTCCAGAAAACTAATAAGAAGGAGTGACTTTAGCTAACAACACCGAGATAACTGATGGACACATTTTATTCACTTTGGATTTGATGAGAGAAGTTGAATGGGAGTCTATGGAGCCGGAGGCTTTTTGGAGCCGACCTCTAGTGGCACTCGCTGGTATTGCAGCTTAAGCCTAAGCTACAAACACACAGTCTATCGATCCAGTGGATGTTATATGAATTATTGTATTTAAAGCAGTAAAAATACCATTTAACTGGAGCCATATTTCTTTTTAAAATACGACAACTTATTAGAAAGTTTGCAGAAGACTTCAAGTGGGCGGAAAAAGAAAAATTCAATAAAGGCCTTTTTTTTTTTTTTTTTTTTTTTAAACCTGAATCTGCTCAGAGTTTCCAGGTGAGATGTTGTGTGTGTGTGTGTGTGTGTGTGTGTGTGTGTGTGTGTGTGTGTGTGTGCCTATATGTATATATATAAGAGCTGCAGGCTAAACGGGAGCTTTGCATAAAAGCAACTCTGCACGTCTCAACTATCCGCATGACAGACACTCGTGCATCATCTTTCCCCTCCCCTCCCCTCCCTCTCGCTCTCCGGAGGGGTAATAGCAGCCTAAATAAATAGTGGAGGTGTGCAAAACGGGTCATTTTCTGCCCATCATCGTTCTGCAAATAAGACGCCGGCTGACAAATCCGCTGTAGCGTTCAGCCTCATTTGGCTGCATCGCTGCCTCGGATACATGACTTTTAAAAATAGTGGATCACACACTGCGTACAGAGTTTGATGTCTTATATTGTGTCGTATTTGATGCCCGTTTAATTGAGGCATTTGCATTGTGTTATTCGGAAGTTAAAGCCGCTGTATGTCATTGTAGCGTCTTTCAAATGATATCCTGCCGGGTCGACGGGTGTCCCCACAGCCCCACAGCTTTACTTTTGTCCGACTCCATTTTGTCCACCTTTTTTTTTTTTTGAGCGTGTGGGTTTAGTTTATGTCTGATTATTATTGCCTGTGGTTTTTGGAGGTTCTAAATGATCCACATTTTAAATGTTATTACTGCAGTCAAATCCAATTAAGTGTTTAAATGGCACCAGTTAAGAAATTAATAAAGGAAAAACAAACCTTCATGCAAATCTCAGCTGCTTTCTGGGTTTGTATCAGAGCAAAGACACAAATACAGGGTTGTTTTTTTTGTTTTTTTACTTAAGACGATACTTCCAACATTTTGGGCATTATCTTAATATTTAAACACAACTAATTAAGTTAGTTTCACCCTTTGGTTTGTAAGATGCTGTTTCGAAGCCTCCAGTCGGACATTTTGGCCGTCGCCATCTCGCTTTCTTGGAGCCAGAAGTGACCATATTTATACGAGCTGGGGAGGAGTTAGGAGTAAACTGAGGACTTTAAGCCCCGCCCACCCATGACAGAAAAGCTGACTGCACCCCATGTATGTCAATCAAACCACACAGGCCCCCATAAAGATTTGTTCGAGGCCTTATATCTAAGTAATAATGGACTAATTTTCAGAAGGAGGGAATTTATCTCAACACCATAATGACCTAAAGAAGTTAACGTTTTTTGGATGGCAGTCTGTTGAAGCCAGAGGTATTTTTTTGGAGCCAGCCCCTAGTGGCCCTCAGTGGTATTACATTTTAAGGCACTTCCCCATTGACTTGTCAGACACGAAGACTACATTGGTGGATCTGACTGATCTGATTGGAAACCCGATGATACTACGTCCCGCCCACCGATTCCTGACTGCACCACAGGCCTGTCAATCAAACAGACACGTCTCCAAAAAACAGGTCTTCTTGAATCTTCTTTTCTAATGAATGAGGGATTATTTTCAGATGGACCTCCAGAAAACTAATAAGAAGGAGTGACTTTAGCTAACAACACCGAGATAACTGATGGACACATTTTATTCACTTTGGATTTGATGAGAGAAGTTGAATGGGAGTCTATGGAGCCGGAGGCTTTTTGGAGCCGACCTCTAGTGGCGCTCTGTGGTATTGCAGCTGAAGGCACTTCTGCATCGTCCTCATTTTTCAGATCCGGAAGCTACGAACACTTTTATATCCAGTCTATGTTTTTTTCAGTTTGAGTGTCCGTGTACCAACTTTTATTTCTTATGGTTTCCTTTCATTAAATTTGACCATATTTTATTTTATTTTTTCTCTCCCCTGCTGTTTAAAGTTTTCATGTTGCTCCTCTTTTATCTCCCAAAGAGAAGGGCAGCGGCGGACACGTCGAAGTGGGAAGACAGAAACCTTCGTCTCCGACCTAAATATCTCGTTTTAAAGACCCCATACCGTGCAACGTGGGCTGATGTTTTTCCATTAGGACATTGTGGCTCCGAGGGCATTTTCCTTGACAGTATGAGATGTCAGCTGCACGTTGCGCTGCTTAGACATGCTCTGCGGCCTCAGCACAATCCTCCTCGAACCGTACAATTTCACTGGGCATGTTGATTTGGAGCTCTGCCACACTGATATCCAACATAGTTTTTATCTCTATGCAGCAAAAATCAAAATTGTTCATTGAAGTTAAAAAAAAGAAACACGTGTGTTTCTAAGTTCACCCTCATCAGAGTTAATTTAGCTGCCCCGGAGGCATGGCAGCTACTTGAGGGAACAAACAACCGCCTAATCAGCACTTTTGAAGAATAAATAATCAGTCACTCAAGTATCACAACTTATTATCGGCAGAGAATTTTTTTTTTTCCCGCTGTGTAGTTACCGACACGATGACCGCGGCGGCGGCGGCAGCACTTCACTATCTCGAAACAGACTTTCTTCAAAAGACTAATTACACATGGGGAAAGCAAAATGTATTTAAATGTGCTACTAAAGCAGCAAACATCAAGGGTCTTGGGTGGGAGGGAAGCCCTGACATCACAGGGTATATTCACAATATGTTGTGATGGAGATTGTTTAGTCTGAGATTACAATTTTCTTTTTTCTTTTTTTTTTATCTCAAATTACCATGAATGTTTTACTTTTTCAGATTCTCAAGGGGCTCCCAGACTTCTGCCTCAGGCGTGAAGAGGAGGCGTAGTGCAGATAGTTCCCCAAGAAATTAGACATCTAAACAGATCATGCACGGCGCCACTGCACACGATGGCATATTTCAGATATGTGTAGATTATGCACGTATCGGTGAAGGTTTTTGATATATTTCTCTATCTTTAGTGGTGTTTCACATAAATACAGATATAAAGAGGCATAAAAACACGTTAAAATGTGGCTTAAAAATATAAAACCACAAACTAATCTGACCCTGCACACATATAACGGACAGCTAGCAGTCCGTGCGGGAAAATATGTGCTTAATTTGACAAAAGTACCGAATCAGAATCACTGACTTCACCTTTTAAGGCTTATTTTTTTTTTTTTGTAAACAAATCTTACGTCAAAGGAGTAAACCTTTCACCCCTGATCGCTTAGCGCACGATTATGTCACAGTCTTCCTTGAAGAAAGCCTCTGATCTCTTACATTTCTCCTCCACTCGTCTTATTCTCTCATAAAACATACTCCGCTTTTTTAAAGAACATTTACCAGAAGAGATATCTTTGCAGACCAACAAACAACACCTGACCTCCTTTAGATCAGATTATACAACAGCATCAGTCTTTCTAGATGCATCTCAGGTAAGATGACCACTGTTCAGTATGAATTATCCAAACATCCAAGAAGCCAAATATATTTTTCTTCTGAGGTGAGCCCAAGAAAAAGTTGCGTTCGCAAGTAATCACTTCATCTAAAGCAGTCGGACTTCACGTCAGGTGAGAATGAATTTCTCAGCAGGAGTCGTACTTTAAAATCTTTCCAAAAGCCCAGAAATAGACTCGTCACAAGATGAAAGTGTTTGCCCCGAATTCGTGCTTTAATAGGTTTTTACAGGCCCCGAGAGGATGTTTTCAGGGTTACGTCTGATACGCTCGCACTCCAACGACATAATGGTGCTTAATAAAATGTGCACATTTTAATAATATATGAAAATATGCATGCCGTAACACTGCGGCGGCTCCTTGGAGACGCTTCGTTGGAGAGCTGGGAGGGTTGACTGATGGCGGTTTTTACTCTTTCAATATTGACTGTAGAACTACTATCACTTGAACTTAAAGCTCCAATAAAGGGAATTTTTTTTATTATTATTATTTTTTAGCCCTTTGAGGGTAGAAGAAACAAGCTGTAAAGGTATTTCAAAGACAAATCATCACCTTTAAAGGTCGGTATGTCGACATTGTTAGCAAATGCTATGTGACACTAAGTGGTGTCTCAGTGGTGAGAGTTGAACAGAAAAGCAATAAATTGGAAGATGCTGAAATGCTTCGTAGAGCTGAAAGTATACAATAGCTTTCATATAACGCCTGCATCTCTCTGGATTTTCACTTCTATATCTGTTAACCATGGAATACAAAAAATTCCAGGTTTAAAAGTCTTGTCAGCAGCAGTGTTTTGCTGTTGTTCTGTATAGTAGATAAATTAAATCTCGCAAAGTACCTCTCATATTTGTTTTAATGTGCTACTTGGCGCTGAGGGTAAATGTCACATTTTAAATACCTGTGGCTGAATTAAAGCATAATTTTGACCAACAATAATTACAAATTTAGGATTAACAGCAGAAAATTTAAATGTTACCAAGAACAAATGCCGTCCTTGTAATAACCCCAGATTAGTGGAAGTATTTACTTTAAGTATTGTTGCATATAAATATCATGCACATTTTTAAATTAACGCAATATATGCAAGTGTTGTCACTGAAGTGATGGACTGCGGTCCTAAAAAACATTTTCATTCCAGCACTTTATCTGCTCATGTATTTTTAAGGCACTTCAGAGCTCATATATAAACATGCAGTTCCCAGGTTCGTCCACTAGGTGATGGTATTTCCCCACAACTTTAGTCACGTTCAAACAACTCCAGCTCTTAAAAAAAAAATTTAAAAATAGGCCTCCTCCCTGCCGTCTGTTTTACACTGAAGTGTGTCCCCTGCTGATGTTGTAATTGTTTTTTTGTATTCCCCCCACATTTCGATGGGCTCAAAAGATCTTCAGCTTTTATCTGATGTCAGCACGGCGTCCTCTCCATTACAAAGCAGCAGAAGAAGGAAGCAGGTCCTGTAAAGTGCAGATCTCTGGAGTGGACACGCAGGCTTCCCGTCGAGCTGACAGATCATTTCGGTTCAACATCTACATCTACACCCCCCCCCCCCCCCCCCCCCCCCGTCCCGCCCCGTCCAACCTCCTACCCCATGCTGCAGCTCCTGACTTTGATGTTATGTTTATGTCCCTGCAAGAGAGCACACAAAAAAAAAAACTGACTTCATGTGCACATTTGAGAGGAGCCGGGGAAAAAAAAAAAAGGGCAACAAAGCAAAGATTTAAACTTTTGTTGTCTTGCATTTTCAGAGGCCGGAATTTCTTCCCTGACATTTACACGTGACATTTAATCTGACATTCAATCACGAACCCTTAGCCTTAACCTGGCAGGAGCTAAATTCAAACATGAACCAGCAAAATCTTCTACCTATAAATGGCAGCTGAACTAAAACAAAAAAAAAACAACAACAACAAAAAAAACCGACTCTTAATTCCTACATTTTCCCACCTTCACTTTCCTCTAAAGGTCATTCAAGAACAAACAGCTGAGGTTGCTTCTCGTACTCGGAGTCGCTCGCTGCCTCGAGTCTGTTTTTATTTGTGAAAATGCAACTTCAGTTAACAGCAAAAGAGAGAGAGAGAGAGAGAACGGGAGCGAGCAGGAAGATCCTGTGGAGAGACCAGATGCAGCAGGGACAGAGGCATTGAAATGCTGCTCAGGTTGTCTCTCGGCTTCAGCTCCTGGAAGGAAGGAGGCGTCATGCGCTGCTTTACTGACACCTAGTGGTGCCCAGCGTGAATCGCAATACCACCTGACAGCTTATAATGATAGTTTTACTGGTAATTTAAATTGTAGAGGAGCTCGAGCAATGCAAACAGTCAGACAAGGGTGGAGGGACTCGGGAGTGTTCAGCTCACAGCGTTTTTACCTCGAGCTGCGGCCTGCAGCTCAAATCTACGCGCAACAAGCTGCACAGGCTTTTTTTTTTTATTATTATTATTTCAGCGTAAAGGAGGAGGGGGATCGGAGGTTATAAACCCAAAGCCATCACTTTCCTTTAGAAAAAGAAGTACCCAGATTAAGGATTTTGTTTTTAAAAGGAGGCATGTAAGACGAGGCCTCGGCTGCTCTTTGAAGATGCAGCGGGGCTCGCTGATGAAGCAGCGAGGAACGAGGCAGCCAATTAGAGATCCGAGGCGTCACTTAAAGAGGTGTTTTATTTTTCTCCTGCCAAGACTTAGATGACACGATTGATGCCACTTCTCGTGTCCAAGTGGCAAAATGTTCTGAAGCCCGAGTGAGCGAATCCTTTCCACAAAGACTAATAGGCTTCTGGAACCAAATCTCTCACGTCAGAAACTTTAAATATCACGAATTCCTGATTTATTTATTTTTTTTTATACAAATCTGAGTGTAGAAACTTCAAGTTAAAAAACAAACAGGTAAAAAAAATGTACTTTTAAAATGTCATCAAGGCAGTCCTACTTTATGTTTTGGAAATGAACTCAATGCATCTGACAGACTTCCAGGTATAAATGTTTGATGAACACTTTATTTGTCTGGAAATCAGGTTTTCTTACTTTAAGGACGTCAGTTATTGGCAAAAACAAACTAACTTCTTCTTTTCTCCATCTCTGTTGGATAAAGTTAAAGTCAAAGTCAAAACCTGAACTTAAACTATCATTTTTGCTTCTGGGCTTCAAGCTCTGTAACAAAATCCACATCAACATTAAATATCACTAATTAATATGATATTTATACAAATCATAATGTAAAAATGTTCTGATTAAATACAAAAACAAAGGTTTAAGTTTTGATTTAAAATACCCCTGAAAGTTGGACAAAACAACTCATGTAATTTGAAACTGAAACTGAATTTTATCGATTGGACTTTGATTGATGCATCTGCTGCAGCCATATTAATAAGAAAAGGCATTTCTAGATTTAAAGAGTTTTAATGTGTCCCAGACACGTGCTGCCATTTTACTGCCTATTTTTTTACTACAATATCAATGACGTCATTGTCTTATTTTGGCTCTTAAAAGGAGTCAAGTTGATATCAAACATCATCAGTTGCTGTATATTAAATGTCCACTTCAGATAAATTCCCTCCGAGTCCTGTCAGAGCTCATTACCGCATGTGATCAGTGCTGGTATCGATTCTTGGGTTTATTCCATCACTTGTTGAGGTTGTTGTTGTTTTTGGTTTTCAGGGTTGAGGGAATTCCCAAACCGCACGATCGATAAAGTAATTATAACGGTCCCCGCGGCAATTACAAGCAGTGACAGTCGTGGTCGTTATGATTATCAAAGTGAGCAGACAGCGAGAGGTTCAGAGGATTATCTCGGCCTCCGTCTCCGGCCATCTCTCCATCGCTCTCGCTCCGTGGATTAGTTTTTAATCTACAAGGTAATCAGGGTTTTACTGTCGTCTGACAGGACTACAACTCCCACACATCAGCAGCCTTTTCACCGCAGTCCACTGTGGTATTGACTCAAAGTCTTAAAACAAGATAGAGAGGGAAGAGATAAAAGCTGGAGGGGAAACAAAAAGTCAGGATTTCCGCGAGAATTACTTTGTTCAAAATGTGTTCTTATCGCTGCACAAACAATATGAAACTACCTGAAGGAGGTTTATTTTCTTTCTTTTTCCTGTCTTGACTTTCTTCGGGGTTAACAAATGGATTTCATTCAGTGGTGGAGAAAGAGATCCCCCCCCAAAAAAAATCCATGTGTACATCTAAACTCCTTCTGGAGATGGATGATAAAAAAAAAAAAAATAAAATAAAAACATCTTGGAGAAATTCAGTTTCAGTGAAACTGCTTATAAGTGATTTTTTTTTTTTTTTTTCCCCTCCTTCTGTATTTGAGCTGAAAAATATAACAAAAGCTGTGGATGAGGAAACCTTTTAGGATTATACACACACATATTACAGATATTGAATATTCTGCACCAGGATGAATGTTTTTAGATGAAAAGAAATCTTAAAATTGGGCTTTTTAGGCAAAATATATTGAATTTAAACACGTATATTGTACTTTTAGGAGGTATTATTGCAAAATATTGTCAATATTTTTAAATATGTACATAACAATAACCCTTTTATTGGCTTTGGTGGGTGGCTATTAAAACATTTTTAGTTTAACAAGGTTTTAATGTTGGACTTAAGCAAATATAGCAAATGTGTGTTATATTATTGCAGGAAAAAGTTTAAATATTCACCAAAATGTCAAATTTTGGATTATAAAAATGGAAAGAAATCACAGCTGAAATGTTTTCAAAATGTTTATATTATTATGATTTGTCATAGTATTTTTATATTAATATTCATATATATATATATATATATATATATATATATATATATATATATATATATATATATATATATATATAATTTTTATAGTCTCATAAAGATGCTGTTTGTACATCACATAATAATCTAAGACATTTATGGTCATTGTCACAATGTAAATTAATTTTGATATCTTTTTTGGAGTTAATTTATGATGCAGATTTAGAAAAATATTTGCCGTTTATTCAAATATTGCAAGATTGTTTGAAAACATTTAGAGTTTTTATTCCAGCTTGTTTTAACAGGCTGTAATACATTAAGAAGAACTTTAGGCTGGACTTCGTGTGAGCTTTTGCCAACTGTGCAGCTGCATCAGGATCACTGAGCGTCAGATGAATTAACATCTCTTCAGGGAGGTTGTCATTTATTGCGTGTCAAAGGCAGCCTTCATTTTTGACTCGACCCGTTACCGTGGAGTATATCTGCGCTGTACTGATGGAAACTGAACTCTTCTGATTCACCCTGGTTCACATATATGACATCACACTGGATGTCTTTGGATAACTCAAAATCTGTAGTATCACCAGCAGGGGTCACTGCAGCTCCATGAATCTGCCTCTTAACGTTGCTAGTTTTCATCTTGTATTGAGAATTTTATCATACAATCTTCACTATATATTTAATCCTTTAAAACCACTTATTTATTTGCTGAAGTCTCGTTTTGTTGAAGCTTCAACCTGATTGGTTGTCTCATATCTCAGGATGGAAATACAGCAATGATGAGATACTCTTTGAAAGCTTTAAACAATCTGAAAACGTATATTTACATGATAGTTTTGATGTCTTATATGGTTGGCCTATTTAAATGGCTTCATCTCCATCTGCAGGTTGCATCTCTCACAAATCTACATTCATCACTACCAGACCTGCATATCAAAAATTGGATCTTTAAACTCATAATAAATCGAAATTATTAAAACTTTCAGCAAGCTGAACACAATTTTTATAATCTATTTAATTACAAAATGAAATTATTATTATGTACATTCTTTTTGAACGTGTCATTTAACCAGTTTTAAGTATTTTTTTTATCATCCTTTCTCTAATTTCATCCCAGTTTATCAACATACAACTTTTTTGATTTTTAAAGTTCATTCATCTTTTTTGACCTTTTTTCTTAATGACCAGACGTTGTGTTGTAGAAAAGCATTTTTATTTTCTCAGGTTTAATTACATTATTGTTTCATCCAGTTAAGGCATGTTTACTGTTACTGTATCTTTCCATGTTGAAGTTATATAATTTTTTTGTATAACTTTAAACTATAGAAAGCAAAGTGAACTAAAACATTAGTTTTTTAGAAAAGATACAAGACAATTGTTTGTATATAATCCAGCAGACACACACACACACACACTTTTTGGCTTTAGATTGGAGAAAAGAGCCGCCATGATGTTAGTGTTTAACCCACTTTTCACCACGGCTGAACTTCCTTGTCGGACACGAACTTCCCGTGCGGCGCGGTGGCTCCGGCCGGCAGCAGGGCCAGGTACACCGGCGTGGCGGCGCCCTCGTCTGGTGACTTGGGGGCCTTCGGGCCGGCCATGTCGGTGCGCACCCAACCGGGGCAGCAAG
Organism: Embiotoca jacksoni; assembly: GCF_022577435.1. Lineage (NCBI taxonomy): Eukaryota > Metazoa > Chordata > Actinopteri > Embiotocidae > Embiotoca > Embiotoca jacksoni. The sequence goes on from NW_027185252.1 coordinate 1,064,293, forward strand.
CATTCAGCAAGATCTAAAACAAATAAATAATAATAATAATAATTACAAAATTTGTGAGTGGTGAAGCTTTACTGGAACACAAACCAGAAAAATAAAGGTGTTATTTGTGCTTGGTTTTACCCCGTCATTCGGTCGCTCCTTGGACAGACGGCGAGCATGGATCATGGACAGGACCTGAAGACGCAGATTTAAAAAAATCATTGTTCCTATAAATACGGCATTAGAAGAGCAATTTCATTAAGTTGATCTAATCTTTAAGGCCCGCTGGTTTTGAGCAGTGAATGCAGAGGTTGATATAAATCTGACTCCATTTTTTTTTTTTACACATTTTTAAGAAACGAGAGAACCGATCAATCGTTACCGTCAGTCCGGTTTTAGAGACTCCGTACGCCGTCTCCGGCCAGCCGTCCTGCTTGTGCTCGCCCTTCTTGGTGGCGTCGACGAATCGCTGCATCAGCCCCGACAGCTCCTCCTCCGTGATGTCCTCACTGCGGAAACGCTGCTGCAGCGCCGGGCTGCACTGGTTCAGAGTCCGGGAGCCCACGAAGCTCGAGATGTTGACCAAACGACCTGAAACACACCAAAGTAATACAGCAGATTCAGAAAGTGTCATTGTCCTGCTGAGAGGTGAATATTCGGGCCGTGTTCAGCTTTTCTTAAAAGGCTGTTTCTTTGTAAGTCGTCCTTCCTTCAGTTTCTGACTGGTGCGCCTGTTTTTCTCCGGTCAGATCATGATACTACCACCGCCGTGCCTCACTATGAGGACGGGGCCCCAAAGAGGTCCAGCCCAGAGCATGTTTTTCCTCATTGGAGTCCTTTAATTGCAGTTTGACTCCAGGAAAAAGTCCCTGATAGTTGGCAAACTTCTTTAACGTCACAAACTGTTGAGGCTCCTGAGAAGCACTCAATTCTTGAGAAATAGTTTTATACCTGCACCATTTTTTTACAAAGAGTTCCTTAGATTTCGCGGCCTTTTTTTGTGTGTGTGTCTTGACCTGCAGTCTAACTTGTGGGCTCGTTTCTGAATCCACAGTACATTTTGTGCCATTATTGTGCACTGAGCTGTTTATCGGTAGACTTTGTTTGGTCCAGCTCTGGTTTCGTACCTCCTTTTTTGATGAGCGGCAGGAAGTGAGTCAACATGTCTCCGGTGGCGAAGTAGTTGGTTTTGAGCGTCACTTCGGCCTGGACGTCGAACGGAGTCGTGTCTGCATCTGAGGAAAGAGATTTGTTAACGTGATGTCAGAGTCACCTCCTTCAGTCTGTAGTTACAGCGCCGAACGTCAGCAATACTCTCAGTTTATTCATTAAATGTGTAAGTTTTAAATAAGTCAGTTAAACAGGGAGGAAAAAATGGCCCCAGAAAAAAAAAATCAAAAATCTATCATTAGCAGCACTGATTGCATCATTCATGATTTGCATTTAAAAAATCCTACTTACCAACTTTTTTTTTGTAGTTATTTGAATTTCAATAGAACATTTTGATTGGAATATTTGTAAATATATGATTGTGCAACCGTACCAGTAACACTAGTAAGAGTCCTGCTAATAATAATGATGGCTCGGATTACACTACTTTATATTTTGAATACTAAAATGGAAGATATTTTGTATCCTCCTACCGTTGAATGCGACCCCGGCGTTATTGACGAGGACATCCACTCCTCCGTACTTCTCTTTGAAGTAAGCGGCGGCGGCGGTGATGCTGTTCGGGTCGTTGATGTCCAGCTGGTGAAACATGGCCTTCAGTCCCTCGGAGCTCAGAGACTCTGCTGCTTCCTGACCGCGACCGCTGCAACAACAACAACAACAACAAAGGTACAAAAAAACAAACTCTCACTTTTTGTACTACGAGGAGGCAAAAAGTGATCACAAATATATCAATATACAATAATAAGTCTATTAAATACATATTGTGACTATTGAGAGACTTTTAGGCCTTTCGAGGGTGTTCCCAGGTGAACTACCTACACATCTCTGGCGGTGATGTAAACCGCTCCTTGGAACTGCTTGCAGAGCGCGCGGACGATGGCCAGACCGATGCCCTTGTTACTGCCCGTTACCACGGCAACCCTGGTTGACATGTCTGCACACAAAAACGCACAAAAGTCTTTACAGCACGAGTCACGCGTGAAGCACACACACACACACACACACACACACACACACACACACACACACACACACACACAACCAGACACACACACAGACACAGACACACACACACACACACACACACACACACACACACACACACACACACACAACCAGACACACACACAGACACACACACACACACACACACACACACACACACACACACACACACCCTGCTTTCATGTGGGCGCTTTGATTTGTGTACAGATCGACCATCACTCAGCGATGAGGTCGGTCAACACGTTTTATGAACGCAGGATTTTGCTGAGTCACGGTGACAATTTCTGCACAAGAAAGTCAGATATTTATTAGTCTATTAATGCAGAAAAACAGGAATAAAGTATCAGGAGATTCGTGAACTGGTGATATAAAACATTAAATGTGGAAAACGTAAGAGTTAAAACAGCTTTAAATTTGAATAATAATTTATTCAACAAAAAAATAGTGCATTCATGATACCAGCATAGTAATGACCTTTAACCCTGATTCAAACTTTTATGAGACTTTTGCAGAATGACTATTGCAACCAGGCTATGAAATGAAGTTTATATATTTATATCTATATATATAGATATATAAAAAATAAATTAAAGATAAACCGTATCACTCGAGATTTAAATCTTTAAATGTAGTTTAAATAAAGTGTAACTAGTGAACGTAAAACCAGCTGCTAACTAACTAACTAACTAACCAACCAGGAATTGAAACGGAGGTTTCTTACTTGAAGCTGGTGGTGGTGGTGAAGTTTCAAAGAGGACTGACAGCTCTGCAGAGGAGAAATGCAGTGAATTTATGGTGGATGGGAACAAAGGGGAGGAAAAGGTGGGTGGAGTTATGCATCCATGGAAAAAAACACAAGTTAAACACAAGTTGAACACGTGGGTTTGAGACGCACCTGTGAAACGCTGAGCCAGAAAATCAAGATTGAGGACAGTTTGTAGGTATTTTATTAGTTCTTCAAGGAATTAATTATCTCGTTCCTTATTCTTACAAATGATTTGCCTTTTTGGAGGCTTTATCATGTTCAACAACAAAATTTGATATTATAGTGGAGACACGAGTGGGCGTGGCCAAATGGCCCCGGCGGTTACATTTACCTACATGCACGAAATTCGGTGGACACGTGTATCACACGTAGACGTACAAAAAAGTTACAATGCACCGTTACGTCAACTCAATAGGAAGTCCGCCATTTTTAATTTAGTCGCCATTTTTGGCGATTTGCACGTGTTGTACTTTAACGAACTTCTCCTGGAGATTCTGTCGGACCGACTTGAATTTTTTTTTTTTGCACTCTTAAACGTGTGGGATTAAAAGTTTTAAAAGAATTTGTTTTAATCAATGGGCGTGGCGGCCATTTTGAGTGTCTCGTCATGAAACTACAAGTTGCTGTAAATCTTATGTAAATGGACCGACCATCTCCAAACGCTACATGTTTGATAACAGCCTTTTTTGGGTATTTGCACGTGTTTCATTTTAACGAACTCCTCCTACAGATTTTGACGCACCGACCTGAAATTTCCTCTGTCCTATCTTAACACCTGGGAGATGAAAAGTTGTTAAAAGAATTTGTTTTCGTCGATCGGTGTGCCCGTGGTGTGGCGGCCATTTTGAGTGTCTCGGCATGAAACTACAAGTTGCTGTAAATCTTATGTACATGGATCAACCTTCTCCAAACATTACATGTGTGATAACAGTCCGACACACCCACACGCCCACACACACACACACACACACACACACACACACCCTGCTTTCAGACGGGCGCTTTATTTCTGTACAGATCAACCATGACTCGGCTATGTGCTCGGTCGACAGGTTTTATGAACGCAGGATTTTGCTGAGTCACGGTGACAATTTCTGCTCGAGAAAGTCAGATATTTATTAGTCTATTAATGTAGAAAAACAGGAATAAAGCATCAGGAGATTCGTGAACTGGCACCTTAACAGGCTTGTCCGGTGATATAAAACATTAAATGTAGAAAACGTATGAGTTAAAACAGCTCATAAATAGTGCACAGTCATGATACCAGCATAGTAATGACCTTTAACCCTGATACAAACTTTTGTAAGACTTTTGCAGAATGACTATTGCAACCAGGCTATGAAATGAAGTTTATATATTTATATTTACATATATATTTACATATATATAAAGAAATTGAAGATAAACCGTATCACACAAGATTTAAATTGTGTTTAGTAATATAATTTTAGCTTAAATGGAGCTTTATGTTACACTAACGTACCTTTTTTTTACGTTATGTAACGTTTCCGTTTGCTCATCAGCCTGAGGCACCTTCAAGTGTAGCTAGTAAACGTAAAAAAAGCTGTAATGGAAATGGATTTCATTCAGTGGTGGAGAAAGATATCCACAAAAAAAAATCCATGTTTACTCATGTATCTAAACTCCTTCTGGAGATGGATGATAAAAACAAAAAAAAAAACATCTCAGAGAAAGTCAGTTTCAGTGAAACTGCTTCTAAGTGATTTTTTTTTTTTCCTCCTTCTGTATTTGAGCTGGAAAATATAACAAAACCTGTGAATGAGAAAACCATTTAACCAGTTTTAAGTATTTTTTTTATCGTCCTTTCTCTAATTTCATCCCAGTTTATCAACATTTTGGACGAAAACCTTTTTGATTTTTAAAGTTCATTCATCTTTTTTGACCCTTTTTCTTAATGACCAGACGTTGTGTTGTAGAAAAGCTTTTTATTTTCTCAGGTTTAATGTTTCATCCAATTAAGGCGTGTTTACTGTATTTTTTTATAACTGTTTAAACTACAGAAGGCAAAGTGAAAATGTTTTTTAACTAAAACATGAGTCAGCACTTAGAAAAAGATGCAAGCATGAGTATTGTTTGTATATAATCCAGCAGACAAACACACACACACACACACATAATCTTTTTGGCTTTAATTCGGAGAAAAGAGCCGCCATGATCTTCAGACTGATGTATTTTACATGTTGGTGTTTTGCTCGTTTTCCTGATGCTTGCGTCAAATTTTTCCAAATGATAGACGAACAGTATTTCATGTTGAGAAAAACAAAACATAAAATCTGTATGAATATTTTGGCAAGTTTTTAAACTCGCTCATTCACTCACTCCCCCTGAGCTCCTTTTTTTGTTTAACCCACTTTTCACCACGGCTGAACTTCCTTGTCGGACACGAACTTCCCGTGCGGCGCGGTGGCTCCGGCCGGCAGCAGGGCCAGGTACACCGGCGTGACGGCGCCCTCGTCTGGTGACTTGGGGGCCTTCGGGCCGGCCATGTCGGTGCGCACCCAACCGGGGCAGCAAGCATTCAGCAAGATCTAAAACAAATAAATAATAATAATAATGACAAAATTTGTGAGTGGTGAAGCTTTACTGGAACACAAACTAGAAAAATAAAGGTGTTATTTGTGCTTGGTTTTACCCCGTCATTCGGTCGCTCCTTGGACAGACGGCGAGCATGGATCATGGACAGGACCTGAAGACGCAGATTTAAAAAATCATTGTTCCTATAAATACGGCATTAGAAGAGCAATTTCATTAAGTTGATCTAATCTTTAAGGCCCGCTGGTTTTGAGCAGTGAATGCAGAGGTTGATATAAATCTGACTCCATTTTTTTTTTACACATTTTTAAGAAACGAGAGAACCGATCAATCGTTACCGTCAGTCCGGTTTTAGAGACTCCGTACGCCGTCTCCGGCCAGCCGTCCTGCTTGTGCTCGCCCTTCTTGGTGGCGTCGACGAATCGCTGCATCAGCCCCGACAGCTCCTCCTCCGTGATGTCCTCGCTGCGGAAACGCTGCTGCAGCGCCGGGCTGCACTGGTTCAGAGTCCGGGAGCCCACGAAGCTCGAGACGTTGACCAAACGACCTGAAACACACCAAAGTAATACAGCAGATTCAGAAAGTGTCATTGTCCTGCTGAGAGGTGAATATTCGGGTCGTGTTCAGCTTTTCTTAAAAGGCTGTTTCTTTGTAATTCGTCCTTCCTTCAGTTTCTGACTGGTGCGCCTGTTTTTCTCCGGTCAGATCATGATACTACCACCGCCGTGCCTCACTATGAGGACGGGGCCCCGAAGATTATTATTTGTATTTGTATTTTTTGTGTGTTGACCTGCAGTCTAACTTGTGGGCTCGTTTCTACACACTCGCGTGCTTTTCTGATCACTTTAATTGTTCAACCTGAATCAAGTTCTAGAAACAAGCACAATTAAAGAAAACAGGATGTCAGAGCAGAGCGTCCATATAACTCTGTAAATGAAAGATTTTAATTTTGTAATATTTAATCGATTTGAAAAAATAATTGGTCATATTAAATCTACATCAACATAAAGCGTGGAAAAAAGTGAAGTGATCTAAATACTTTCTGAATCCACAGTAAATTTTGTGCCATTATTGTGCACTGAGCTGTTTATCGGTAGACTTTGTTTGGTCCAGCTCTGGTTTCGTACCTCCTTTTTTGATGAGCGGCAGGAAGTGAGTCAACATGTCTCCGGTGGCGAAGTAGTTGGTTTTGAGCGTCACTTCGGCCTGGACGTCGAACGGAGTCGTGTCTGCATCTGAGGAGAGAGATTTGTTAACGTGATGTCAGAGTCACCTCCTTCAGTCTGTAGTTACAGCGCTGAACATCAGCAGTTTATTTATTTTTGGTCTCAGTTATGCATTAAATGTTTAAAAGAAAATCTAATAACCAACTTTTTTTTTGTAGTTATTTGAATTTAAATAGAACATTTTGATTGGAATATTTGTAAATATATAAATATATATGTATATACATACTTTTGAATGCGATCCCGGCGTTATTGACGAGGACGTCCACTCCTCCGTACTTCTCTTTGAAGTAAGCGGCGGCGGCGGTGATGCTGTTCGGGTCGTTGATGTCCAGCTGGTGAAACATGGCCTTCAGTCCCTCGGAGCTCAGAGACTCTGCTGCTTCCTGACCGCGACCGCTGCAACAACAACAACAACAACAACAAAGGTACAAAAAACAAACTCTCACTTTTTGTACTACGAGGAGGCAAAAAGTGATCACAAATATATCAATATATAATAATAAGTCTATTAAATACATATTGTGACTATTGAGAGACTTTTAGGCCTTTCGAGGGTGTTCCCAGGTGAACTACCTACACATCTCTGGCGGTGATGTAAACCGCTCCTTGGAACTGCTTGCAGAGCGCGCGGACGATGGCCAGACCGATGCCCTTGTTACTGCCCGTTACCACGGCAACCCTGGTTGACATGTCTGCACACAAAAACGCACAAAAGTCTTTACAGCACGAGTCACGCGTGAAGCACACACACACACACACACACACACACACACACACACCCTGCTTTCATGTGGGCGCTTTGATTTGTGTACAGATCGACCATCACTCAGCGATGAGGTCGGTCAACTGGTTTTATGAACGCAGGATTTTGCTGAGTCACGGTGACAATTTCTGCACAAGAAAGTCAGATATTTATTAGTCTATTAATGCAGAAAAACAGGAATAAGGTATCAGGAGATTCGTGAACTGGTGATATAAAACATTAAATGTGGAAAACGTAAGAGTTAAAACAGCTTTAAATTTGAATAATAATTTATTCAACAAAAAAAATAGTGCATTCATGACACCAGCATAGTAATGACCTTTAACCCTGATTCAAACTTTTAGGAGACTTTTGCAGAATGACTATTGCAACCAGGCTATGAAATGAAGTTTATATATTTACATGCAAGGAATTAAAGATAACCCGTATCACACGATTTAAAGTGCCTGTTGAATCATATAATTTTAGTTTAAATGGAGCTTTATGTTACACTAACGTACCTTTTTTCTTTTTTTACGTTACGTAACGTTTCTGCTCGCTTATCAGCCTGAGGCATCTTCTAGTGTAACTAGTAAACGTAAAACCAGCTGCTAACTAACTGACTAACCAACCAGGAATTGAAACGGAGCTTTCTTACTTGAAGCTGGTGGTGGTGGTGAAGTTTCAAAGAGGACTGACAGCTCTGCAGAGGAGAAAAATAAAATGCAGTGAATTTATGGTGGACCAAAAAATAAAAAATGGGACGGGAACGAAGGTGGGTGGAGTTATGCGCAGCGCCAGTGCGCATACCCGGAAGAAAAACAAGTTGAACACGTGGGTTTGAGAGACAGCCGTGAAACGCTGAGCCAGAAAATCGAGTTTGAGGACAGTTCATCGGTATTTTATTTGGATTTTATGGCTCATACGTGCCTTTAGTTGAACACGATGTGTTTGTTTGTTTGTTTGTTTGTTTGTTTGTTTGTTTGTTTAACACCGTGTGAAGGAGGGTTTCGGCTGATTCACTGACAGCTGAGGTTTGTCCAATATTTGGCTTTTTGATTCCACATTAAAACAGTGATTTGACGTGTTGCTGCAAAACCTCGTGAACGTGTTTACAAAACATGATTAACAGGAGTGCAGAGACATTTTTAATAAAGGAAGGTGTATGAAAATAGCTGTTAAAGGGGGACTGATGCTTAAGTACAGTTTTATATTTTGTAATACTTTACTTGAGTGTTTCCATTTAATTTAGAGGGAAATATTGTACTTTATAATCCACTATAGCTTTCTTTCTTTTCCATATTTATACACGTTCCTTTATATTTGTTTATATGTGAAACACTGCATGCAATTATCTTGTTGTGAAGCACTTTGCAAATAAAGTTTATTTTTATTATTATTATTATTATTATATACTTATAAAACATTCTGCAGTGGTGCTTTTATCTGAATACTTTTTCCACATCTGAAGATATACGTGTTATTTATGGCTGTCGATAGTGATGAATACATTCCAGCTGTGCGACTTCAGAGAGCCTCCAGATGTTGTGTTTAAAATGATCTTTCTTTTTTTTTTACGTGTGTTTATTCACAGGTTTCAGAGGTCATGAGAGGTCGCGGCCGGAGAGCCGGACGAGCTGCGAGGACGAGGAGGCAGAAACGCGAAAGCACCGTCCAATCAGGTAAGAAGACGTTTTTATTATGTTTTTTTTAATTTATTTTTTACTGCTTTTGTTGTTTATCCTTCAAAGTTTCAGTGCTGTTGATGTGTTTCAGGTCAGACGGGTTGTTTCTCCCTCTCTGTGTGTTTCAGCCTCTCTGTGTCATCAGCAGCAGTACGTGAGGCTGATGAAGTTTCTCCACCGACGAGGATTCACATCGACTCGGCTGCAGCCGGCCGACTTCACCGGTACGACTTCAAACGTCTCGGGAGAATTATTCAACCTCAATTTATTTACCTGTTAGATTCTATTAGGAGTATTTTGCATCATCAGCAAACACCAACTACACAAAATGCACACAGTCAGTGATAGACAGTGTGTGTGTGTGTGTGTGTGTGTGTGTGTGTGTGTGTGTGTTTAAATGTGACATTCAGCTTCTTTTGAATGTGACAGCAGTTTTGTGTTTGTCCTGCTCTTCTTCATGCAGACACCGGCCGAGGACTGCAGACTCTCAAAACTATAAAGGTAATCCAGCCAATCTCACGCTGGATTAGATTAAAAAAAAAGATTTTACAGTTTTGCCCTCGTAAATACTGCAACGTGAGAGACAATCTTCTTTTGGAAATCTAAAGTTGAGTTTGTCATTCCTTCCTGCTCATTAGTTATGCATGTATTTATTTATTTTGCTTATATAGCTTGTGTGTGTTCATAATAAAAATAATGTTCCTCCTTTTTTACAGTCATGGTTTGTAGGATTATGTTTAACAAGTACATTTCTCAAGTTGTTCACTCTTAACTTTGACTGGCAGAAGGTTGATTTATTGATTAATAGACAGTTAATAAACGGCATAAAGTCTTCTGCTTCAGGAGTGTGTGGACGTGAGTGTGTGAGCCGTTTATTAAAAACCTCTTTTGTCTGTTTCAGCCCGGTGAGCTGATCATTTCTCTTCCTGAATCTTGTCTCCTCACAACCTCGACTGTCCTGGGAAGTTACCTGGGACTCTATGTCAGGAGGTAAAAACAGTGAAATATCTTTCAGTCAGATCCTCCTTCCTCCTGCTGGGGTGAAAAAGCTCTCGGCACGATGACATTAATCAAAAACTGTCGTTATTTTATTTTCATTTTGTGCCAGCTGGACGCCCCGAGTCTCGCCCCTCCTGGCGCTCTGCGTCTTCCTGGTGTGCGAGCGGCACCGAGGGGAAGCCTCCGATTGGTTCCCTTACGTCGACGCGCTGCCTAAAACGTACACCTGCCCCGCCTACTTCAGCGATGATGTCACGTCCGCGCTGCCCGCCAGTGTGCGGAGGCGGGCCTTAGAGCAGAAGGAGGCGGTGCTGGAGATCCACTCCTCCAATCAGGAGTTTTTCAGGTGACGGATAACTCAGATTAGAATTACATGGCAAAATCCAATTTAACCTCTGAACTATTGTTTAAACTATGTGATAAAAAACAGTGTTTGATTAGCTTTGTTTTGGGTATTTAGTCTTCTGTGCATTTTGAAACTGTTTTTGGTTTTTTTTTTGGCACCTTTTCCTGTTGCATCTAAATAAATATTTAAAAGGCATTAAAGAAGCGTCCCATCAGTCTTTATACGTGAATAACGTCTCGAGCTGTGATTGGTTCATTGGTTCAGGTCCCTGCAGCCAATCCTGAGCCAGCCGGCAGAAGACGTGTTCACGTTCGAGGCGCTGAGGTACAAAAACATACGATTTAAATTCAAATTTCTTTGACCAAATTATCAGTTCACTTCACAACAGTTGCGTATAACAATGAAAATGTGACAATAACTGTTGCTGTACTCCTGCTCCTCCTCCTCCTCCTCCTCCAGGTGGGCCTGGTGTAGTGTCAACACACGCTCCGTCTTCATGTCCCATCCGTCCAACGACTTCCTGTCTGGACAGGATAATTACGCTTTAGCTCCGTTTCTGGACCTCCTCAACCACCGGCCTGACGTGCAGGTAAACACCCGTTAGATCCTGTAATCCTACTTCCTGTTTATTTTCCTCAAAGTAACTATTCGGACCTGAATGTTGTGCTTCCTGAGTTGGAGAAGATTCACACATCTTTTTTTTTGTCCCCAGGTAGAAGCCCGTTTCAACGACGCGACGAGATGTTACGAAATCAGGAGTGTTTCCGGGACGCCGCGCCACCAGCAGGCCTTCATTAACTACGGTTCCCACGACAACCAGCGCCTGCTGTTGGAGTACGGCTTCGTCGCCACCTCCAACCCGCACAGCGTGGTCTACGTGGACGCAGGTAAAAAAAAACAACTTAAAAAACACCTGCTGAATAAAAGTAAATAAGTATTTAAAAAAAAAAAATACATTTCACCATAAAAACTATTGTTGGGTACATTTTGTAATGTGTGCCCTTATTTTACCTCCAAAATTACTTCAAACTGTACGTCTGACTGCTCCTCCAGATCTCCTCTGTGAGGTTTTAAAAGGCGACAGAAGTTTGGAACAGAAGATCAAGTTCCTCAGAGAGAACAATTTCCTTCAGTAAGACTTTTTTTCTTTTCATGTATTGAGTGATTTGTCTGTGAACAAAGGTAATATTTCTGATAGGCATTATTTTATGCATTAAAATGACTGCAGATATTTAAAATGACTCTCACATCTCTACCTCAGTAATCTCACCGTGTCCAGTGGAGGTCCCGGTTGGAGGCTGATGACGGCTCTCAGACTGATGTCTCTGCCACAGACACTGTAGTGAGGCTGCACACACACACACACACACACACACACACACACACACACATCTGCATCAAAGAAAAGCTGCACCATGTTATTCTGCTCTAAAACCAACATGTGCATCCTTTGACTTGATCACTTTGTTTGTCTTGAATGAATTATGAATTATGGGACGTGTGTGTGTGTGTGTGTGTGTGTGTGCGTGTGTGTGTGTGTGTGTTTTCAGTCACCACTGGAAGGCGGTGTTGCTCGGCCAGGCGGTGTGTGAGGAGAGGGAGGAGTGGAGCATTCAGACGGCCGAGACTGTTTGTCAGCGACTTCTACAGGACACACACACTGCTGTGGAGAAGGTGTGTGTGTGTGTGTGTGTGTGTGTGTGTGTGGCTGTTTTTCAGTAATGCAACACACAACCTAATGTTTTTATAATTTGTTTTTAATGTGCTGTGTTCAGATCTCCCTCCTCCACCGACAGTGTGAGCAGCCAATCAGAGAGCAGCTCCGTGTGGTCTCGTCGCTGCGGCAGGAGGAGAGGTGCATCCTGGGAAGCTGTCTTCAGGCACTGGAAGCTTCACTCAGACAGACTGACGACGTGTCGTCATGCCAACCAGACGTCGACGTCGGCGCCGTGAGCTGACAGCCGATTGGCCCTCTTGTTTCCGAATGGAGCCGGGTTATTGGCCGAGCTGTTTTTCTGCCCCGCCCGATGACCGGGATGTTCTGGAAGAACATCTGCTCTCAAAAACAAATACTGTAAACAAAATACTCTTCAGGACTTCTGCAAGACAAAACTGTGGGGAAATAGTTGCACAGCAGCAGAGTGTGAAGATGCATTTCGAGCTCCGAGTTATGTCGTTTAATGTATTTATTTTATTTTTTTAATTAAAAAAACAAAACAGTTTCTAAACATTTTAATTCTGTAGTTGTTGTTTTGTTTTTTTCAGGTTATTACAAAGTTCAGAGGACAATAACTGCAACATTACACAACACGTTTTATGACGGCAGCTTAAATTGCAGTTTCCTGTTTTGGTTGTAATTTGGACATAAAACTTTTCTGTATTTGCAATAACAGAAAAATGTGTCAGCAAGTAACCAGAACTGCAGTCGTATTTTATGATAAAAATGTGTATTTATTGGGGTCAAATGAAACTGTGGATTCTCAAACAATGGCCACACGTGCTTACGTGATGGTTGTAGGAACCAAAGGTTGTGAACATGCGTGTTTTGCTGTTAACCCGACAGCCGTGACAGTTTTCATCCGCCTCTGAAACCTTTTAACACGTTGAACTAACTGATCCGGCTGCGTCGTCTCGGGTCTCTATTTTTTTTGGGGGGGGGGGGGGGGTCAGAGTTGAACGACGGCCTTTTTCTGCGGGTGACGCTGCACCGTCTCCATGGCAACCGTGGCTTCGTAGAGAGGAACCCCTTGCTCTGGCTGAGGTCTGGGAGATGACAGACGGGACAACGTTGGCGGCGGTGATGGTTTTTAAAACTTTTAAACTCAGCTGGTTAACGGTGTTACAAGAGTTTGAGTTACCTGAGAACTCCAGTCGACATCTTCTCTACAATATCCTTTAGAATATCTGCACAAAAAAAGCTGTTAAGGACTCATAAAGACCTCAAAGAGGCCCGAGCATGTTTTTTTTTTTCCCAGATTAAAGACTGAGCGAGGATACGGAGGTATCTGCCCTGCTGAGCTGATGAAGCTGTCCAGACTTCAGGGTTCAGGAACGACAGAGAGGCGGATTTTAAATATAATAATCTGCAGTCTGGAGGATCCAACTGCAAAAAAACACATAAAAGTGACATTAAAGAAAGAGCAGGTATAAATTAACTCTGAACATTCAGGCACTTAAGAAGCCAAATGAATTGTACATTTTTATTTAATTATTCAAATTGAAGTGCCTTTTTTTTGTATTTACTTTTCAACTGAGCTGCATGAAAGTTAAAAAAAAAAAGGAATAATCTGTATAAAATACTTTTTTTTAATCTTTTTTTTTTTTTTTTACATCCACCACTGACCTGCAGGTCTTGATGGGATGTGACCCAGTGCCCCCCCGCTCCCAGCACACTGATGATGTCATGTTTGTGTGGGAGGAATTTCTTCTCCTCGTGCTCCTCCTCCTTCTCGTGCAGATGGACTGAACACAAGGAGAAGCTTGAGGGCTCTTACATTTTTACTACTTTTTATACATATTAGTGCATTACTGAAAGTCTGTTTTTGTTTTTACCTCCAGAGTCAACGACTATATCCACCCCCAGTCCTCCCGTCTCCTCCAGAACCACGGGCAGCAGGTCCGATGAGCTGCTGTACACTGGAATAACTCTGGCTGAGACACAGACACAGAATATAACGAGTCACTCCGGCTCATAATACATTTAAAACTGAAGAAATTGACATGACTGAGACGTCACAAGCTCATGGAAGTTGAACTGCTTGTAACTCTTCATATTGTCCACACGGTGGCAGCAGGGTTCAGATGACGACATGTTTCCATGCAGTCTTTATTTACCTATATGAAAACAGCAAGGGCTAATGTTTGGGTTGCAGAACTGCATATAAATATGGGAAAAAAATATGAATGTAGAATCATCGAGACAGCAGAGGGACACGGAAAATAAATAAATAATACAACTACAGTTTAAATGGCAACGACATACAATCACTGTTTAAATCAGGAATTAGAAATCCAGCAAGGAAGCGAGTGAGTGAGTTGGAATGACAGAAAAAAAAAGACCTCACCTACTAAAGGATCCTGAACCCCTGGAGGGAAACAAGTGGAGGAGGAGGAGGAGGAGGAGGAGGAGGAGGGGGAAGCGAAGATAAAAAGGTTGAAAAGTGGAGCACGAGTAAGAAAAATCGCAGTTCTTCAGAATAACTGCTGTGATTTTTTGGGGGGGAATTTGAAGACATTTTACAAACAAATCATGAAAACCGGCTTTTTTTCGAAGGGGAGGCTGCAGACTTTCACCGCGTCGGGTGTCACGTACCCACGCTGGGCCGAAGCTGCTCCAGAAACGTGTGTTTTTGTGACGAGTGCGACGTGGTCAGGACCTTGACTCCGTGGTAACAAGCCAGCTGGATGCACATCAGGCCGAAAGACTGGGAAGAGAGAGCAGGTGAGATCGTTACTCGTTATGTCAGCTTTTTACCACGATAAGTGACCAGATTATTATTATTTTTATTTTATTTTTATTTTTTTTAACGTACGCTGGCTCCGTCCATGACCAGGAGTGTGTGTCCGGCCGCCACGCGAGCGTGCGTGTGCAGCGCAGTGTAAGCGCGGAGGCCGTCACGCAGCGCTCCCGCGACGCACAGCGAGCTCAGCTTCTCTGGCTTCTGAACTGGAGAACATCGGAAAGACACACGTGTGTTTATTTCAACAGCTGTTGGAGGATTTTTTTTAATGGTGGAATTCTCCTTTTATATATATATAAAAAAATATATATATATATATTTTGGATGATTTTCTATCCACCTGAAAAGGAGAGCGAAATCGTTTTTGTCACTTTTCTCTAGAGAACAATCAGATAAAAACTTTTTTTTTTTTTTTATCAGTAGTAATTATTTACATTTTAACGAAGGTTCGCTGTGATTTAGACACTTTTCATACGTCACATCTCCTGTTGCAGTGTGTGTGTGTGTGTGTGCATCTCACCTAAATGGTGTTCATCTACATCGATGACATCACAGAGTCCAGAGAAGGGGGAGTCCAGGGGGAGAATACCTGGAGAGGCAATACGGACACAATTAATACCTGCAACAACACATACGACACAACATCAAGAATTCAAGACCATATGATTAAAAATGTTTAACTGATATTGTTGACTGTGTTATTGTGTCCAAAGATCTACAAATATTAAAGATTTTGGTAAAAATTTTAACATGATTTATTTCGACATAAGAGCATATGTAGATTTGAAGATCATGTCACAGGTGCAAAATATAGAAAGGCACTGGTTGATTACATATTCTTATTTATTTTAAGGAATTAGATGATGAAAAAAACGTTTAAAGGAAATTCCTGCTCGCATGCTCAATCTTCCACAAACCGATCTGATCACAAAATCAAACGTCTCCAGTTTGGAGTCCAGGATCGCTTTAAAAGAAATATGTCCTACCTACAACCTCGTCCTCCGGCTGGAAGAAGGAGACATTGGCTCCAACTGTGAGACAAAACAGAAATTGACCAGTTTAAACCACCAATCTAAAACTGATCGCATGTCTTTATTATTATTATTATTATTATTGTTATTATTATACGAGTGAAGAGTGCGTTTGTTTGTTTGTTTGTTTACAACCTTGAAGGACGACACCGGACACCTCTCTGCCGACAGGAATGAATTCCCTTCGGAGCCCGACGTCACCGAGCAACTTTGAACGGACACACGAGAAGAGACGAGTCGAGTTTGAAGTCAATTCAGTGACATGAAAGTTAAGAAACAACACCGACACAACAATACTGTAGTCACAGTCACACAAACAAGCTTTCCACTAGAAATAAGGGTTAAAAAATACTGATAGATGTGCATGGACGGACATCTGCACTTTGTAAGTGATTTGAAGAATTTTGAATATATTTGGACTTTTAGAAATGTAAACATGCACTCGTGAATTACTTTAATTATTCAAAAGTATTATATTAAACACTTGAATTTACACCTTTGTTTGGACCGAAGGACCAACGCAGACAATCGTTCGTGTTCTACATCAAACGTGGCCTCGTTTATTTGTGCGGATTGAACTGGCGTCAGTACCTTCAGGTCCAGCGGGCTGAGTCCACACGCCTTCACCTGAACTCTGACCTCATGGCTGCCTAAAACATCTGGGACGGTCTGGAGGGAAGGACAGTTTAACCCACGTTAGCGGTTACAAAGTTAAAATGCACAGAAAGCCTCATTAAAAAAAAAAAAAAATTAACAAATATATTGATAATATTAAACTTTATTTGTATAGAACTTTTCATCAGCTCAAAGCACTTTACAGCACATAGAAACAGATATAAAGGAACATTTAAAAATATAAAAAATAAATGAGATGCATGAGAACAAATCAAGTTAAACACAAATAGAGTTAAAATATAAAATAAGACATTACATTATGAATACTACTGACACTTTCCTGCCTCTAGATTTTTTTTTTAATGCTGTCGACCAACTTACGTGTTATATTTAAATTCTGATTTACTTTAACGTGCAACTTATCAGCTGGGATGTCTGCAGGTGGAGCCACAGTTTCACACGTGCAGATTTAATGATTGATCTCTTTCTGATCACGATAACCTGCCTGGTTTATTCTGACATCCTGCAGTCAGCGTCAAACTCACCGTTTCCTGAATCACGAACTTGGGCTCAGCGTCGGTCCCAGCGGCCCGGCAGTACAAACCTTTCATACCGCCGCCTTTAAATTCACCTGAGGATTTTAAAATGTTAAAACTATGACTGACATCAACCCTTTCCGTGTATTAGAAATGTCTTCGTGTCTTCGGCCGCTCATGGACTCACTGGCTCGAATCAGCTGACCTTTTTCTTCTTCGTTGTTTTTCTTCTTTTTGTTTTGTTTGTCTGCTGGTAATGACATCATCGCAATGTCGCCCCCTGCTGGAAGCTATAAGATCTTCAAAGCGCCCCAACAACGACTACAAGTAAAGGAAAACTTCTTTTTTTTTTTTTTTTTTTTTGCAACATATTTACAGTAAAACTGCCATTAGAAATTTAGAGGAGTACATTTTGAAATTGTTTAGAAATATTCACCAACCACAGAATCAAAAAAAATATATTTATTGGTTTCATTCAAAACTGCTAAAAGGAAGAAGGATTTACTCAAAAAGAGAAATTTCACATGAATGGTTCAACACTTTATCACATGAAGTTATCAAATGCCTTATTCAATAATGTTTTAATATAGTCAGAGTGGCAACAATCAGTCGATTAATTAATTAGGTGATCGGCAGAAAAATTGTTAAGCAACTATTTTCATAATCTATTAACGTTTAAATACAAGAATTGTTTGATTCCAGTTTATTAAATTTGAATAAATTCTGCTTCCTTTCCTCCTCCAGGAGAATTACCGTGATATATTTTGATTGCGAACTGTCGGTCGGAATAAAACAAGACATTTTTGGATGTCTACTATTTTCACCGTTTACTTACATGTTAAAGACCAGACAGCTACTTCAAATAATAATCAACAGATTAACTGATATTGAGAATAATTTTCATTTGCTGCCATAAATATACTTTTGTTTGATTTTTAAAAAATAAAAAAAAAATTCTTGGAATCATCTACTTCCTTTTAAATTTTTAAAATTGATTAATACATAAAATATATATATATAAATGTTTATCTAATTACAGCAAGTGTATTCGGTCACATGTTTTATGTAATATGTCTGCTATATTTGGCAACAACAGAAAGCCTGTTTTTCTTTGTGTGTGTGTGTATAATTTAATTTGTCTGACAAATGACTTGCCTTGTGCTCTTTTATAGTGATCTTAATCCTAATGCTTGTGATTTTAGTCGTATTTCCTTTAAACAAAGATGTTTCCCAAAAAGATAAATATAAAACTCGAGTTTTTTTTCATGTTCCTTCGTTAAATTAGCATTTTATTTATATTTCTGTGAAAAGAAATAACATTGTAAACATCTGTTGTTGTTGTTGTTGTTGTTTTTGGCATTTAATCCTGTAAAACGTGATTTCCCATCATGTTTATGTCTAAGAAACAGCAGCCGACAGGAGTTAATCCGTTTGAACCTTTGAGGGGAAAAAAGAAAACGGCTCGTAAAGTTCTCGCGAGATTTCTTTCCGTGCGCTTATTAAACGCGGCCACATCTCGCGATAGCGTCAGTCGCGTTACCCCCCATTTTCCAGCTGTCCCCTCGGTCGGGACCTCAAACCTCGGGAGAACCGCCGGAGAGACGACACGCCGCGTTTCATGGCCACCTGAAGACGCGACTCGCTGCTTTCTCCGCGGATCGACGCGATGGGGAAGTGAAGTATGAGGTAGGAGCGGAGCGTTGTCACGGGTGATGGGAAACGATGTCCCGACGTTAGCTCCTCATCGGTTAGCCTCGCGTGCTAACTCCGCTGACATGGAGCCGCTAAGTTTAGTCGTTTTATTTGTTTTATTTATGTATTTATTTTTAGTTTATTTATCTACTGGTAACCGCGATATTAAACCCGTTCGGGAGGTGTTTGACGAGGGGCGCGAAATTGGACAGACGAAGCCGTCCCAGCCCCCTTTTCTGCTACCAACAGCTAGCCCGGGATGCTAACGTGAAATCAGTGCATCTGTGACCTGACGTTAGCTTTGACCGGAAGGTGGCGAGTAAACAAGGGTTTGCTGACAGTGCTGGAGAGACGGGTGGAGAGGGGGTGGAGGGGTGGGGGGTGGAGAGGGTGGAGAGGACACTGTCAGGGGTGGAGGGTTTTTTTTTTTTCTTCCCTGTTAGCTCATGCTAACATAAATCCTGATGTGAGTCACAGCTGTCCGCTGAAAACAACCTCCGAGCACCTTTATGGTCTTTTATTAAAAAACACAAAACAAAACAAAACAAAACAAAGCCTCCGGGAGGTGTTGAGATGAACACTTCATCAGCTGGAGGGTCCAACTGGAGAGACGACGCAGGAAGTTGAGGGTCGAGGAGAAGTCGCTCTGCATTATGGGAGGTGTCGCTGGAAGCACTTTGATTGACAGGGGGCAGGGCGTGGGGGGGGGTGGGGGGAGGGGGGGGGTTACTAAGCTCCTTTTTTTTTTTTTTTTTTTTTGGTGAGGGCTGGTTTCCATGGTAACGTGGATGATGCTGACAGGTCCTGTTGAAGGTGAAAACGACCCTGTGAGAAGTGGAGGAAATTGAAGGGGTCAAAAGTGACTCCACCACCTCCTCCTCCACCTCCTCCTCCACCTCCTCCACCACCTCCACCAAGTGTTAAACTTGACCCTGAACGCCTCACAACACTAGTTTGTCACAGTTATACGACCTCCCAGCGACACACGGTTGGATGTCATGTAACTCTCTGTCCTTCTTTCTGGGTAGATGATATTTGCAAAAAAAAAGATTTGAGAAAAGGAAAGAAATAAAAAGTGCCCCAAGAAATCCAAGAATGAAAACTGTGATCACCTCCAGAACAAAATTCATTATATTTGCAAGTTTAGAGCAGCAGTTCATTTTCTTTTATTCCATTTTAATTTCTGTCTTGAACTAATACTTGTATAAACATCCCTGTTGTTCACGCTACGCATGTACTGAACTCAGGCAGCCCTGCATCTGCAGTGATTACGTTTCCTATTAACGGCTTCATTATACATAAAGAACGGCTATTAAGAGCTAACTAAAAGCATAAATAGGCAGAACCGTCTCCTCCTTTGTGTATTGTTGGCACAAGTTGGTTATTACGAAATGCTTTTTTTAATTTTTTATCCTGGGCTCATTTCACAATTAAAAACAGTAACTTTATGCACTAATTAGACCACAGAGGATTTGTTTTTTTTAGTTGTATATCATTTTAAACTGAATGTGTTTTGGGTTTGGCACCATGACTCGGACAAAACAAGATGTCTGTCAATGTCACCCTCGCCTCTCAAAATGATGGATGGATTTAACAAAATCGAATTATTCAAAAGTTAGTCGAGGCAAGTTTATTCTGTATAAAACGTCTCAACAACGAGGCGATTCAACGTGTAAAAGCATCAAAAGAAAACGATTAAGAACAAATAATTAAAACATGAAGCAAGCTATAGAAATAGGTGACAAGTAATAAGTTACAGTGCAGTTTGAGACGTCCTCAAATGTCAAGAAGTCTAAAAACTTTGATGAATCTGCCTTCCTGATCTACATTTATCTGTCTTGCAGAGAAAGACATGTTTCAGTGAAAAGATCCATGAAGAGTTTCTTCGATAATGACTGACTTTTGGGCTTTTATTGATGGGACCCCTCTAAACACCTGTCCATCATAGGTGTGTGTAACAAATCCTACACATCCGGCTTTAATTTGAGGTTTATATCTGGTAATGTCTATACACACTTAATTTAATTAGCTAACAATTTCAGGCTTTTGTTTATTAATGATGTTTAATCTCTCTTGGTTTGAAATCCACATTAATATATTTACCCAGAGCTTTTTGAGAAAGTTCAAGAGTTCAATGAGTAAAGCTGTTTGCCGGAAGCTGACTTGGTTTTTCTCCACACAATTGACCTATAAATCAGAGCGATGTGATGCTGTTGGTTTCAACACGTCCACAGACTCCATTCAACACGGAGAGTTGTTTAGTTCATTTCCAGTCGAAACAGCTGTAAAGACCTGAATTCATAATATTACCGGCAGTTTAAAAGTGCTGACACATCTTTAAACAGGCGAAATAGATCAGAGGAGCTAAATGATTTGATCGATTAAAAAAAAAAAAAAAAAAAAAAAAAAAAAATCAATATTACAGACACACTTTTATTACACTGTAGGAAAACTATAACCTGTAACCTAACATCCATCAGTAATTTAAAGCCGGTCGAAGAATATGACATTGGGGGAAAAAACAAATGTCCCAGTATGACCTTAGATTCCCTCCACAGTACTTTATTATGCAGTTATTAATTATTCTATTTTATGTCGTGCTCACTGGCGGAGGAAGCTTTTCTTCTCTCATGAGAATAAGAAATCAGCAGCTCTGGTCTGCTTTTCGTCTCCGTGACCTGACTTGACTGTTTAGTTTTTGCTCTGCTTCAAACAAAGACGTGATGTGGAGCAGTTATGGTTTATTTACCTTTTTTTTTTGGGCAGTGTGAGCCAGAGAAAGATCTCTTCATGATGCTGAAATGTTCCCAGTGGGGGGGAACCATCCGATGATCATGGTCTTGATATCAGTTTTTAACATTACAGTGGTGTTAAGATTAGCTCAGCTCTGTGTGTGTGGTGGGGGGGGGGTGTTGAGCTGGGGGGGGGGGGGAGGAAGTGGTCGTGTGTTGGAGAGAGTGAGACGGATGCTGAGCTCGGGGTCGGTGTCAGAGAGTGTGTGTGTGTGTGTGTGTGTGTGTGTGTGTGTGTGTGTGTGTGTGTGTGTGTGTGTGTGTGTGAATGCTGATGTGAAGAGGCTGCGGGTATTAATACCAACACCGTCATGGTTCAGCCATCCATACAAAATGCAATCGACAAATAAATACCATGTTATTGTTCGGCCCAAAATACGATATAAGAATAATAAAGAAAGATCGTTAGAATTGATCACAAACACACAAAAAAACAAGTGAAATGATGTATTATATGTATTTATCGTAGCAAATGTTCAGGTTGTTCTCGACAAATCAGTCAGTAATTCCCTTTTTCTGTCAATCATCTAATTGATGATCAGCTACGACGGGAACAATGGGGATCAGAGGATTTAGTTCAGCGCAGCAGACCAAGTGAACAGTTATTGTGTCTTATATCTTGTTTTTTTGGGGCACATTTAGATTATTTTTTTTGCGTTTGTATTTTATTTTTTATTTCTGTAGCGGACTGTCTGACAGAATAGAGATGATGTGGATTTATTTTTTTACAGTCAGGGCAGAGTGGCGGGAATATTCTGTGTAATCACAAATGAATAAGAATGAAAGAAATTCTCTCTTTGATTCAGTTTTGATCCAGTTTGATATAAACCGATCACGCAATGAATCTTAATGCATTTTGTTTCATCTGATTTTTTTTTTTATTTCTCAGCTTTTACATGTCAAGAAAACATCTCAAATTGACTATTAATATCTCGTCTGGGCGATTAATTTCATATTTCCCGTGCTGCATTCAGTGTCAGAAGTTTTGTTCGTGATTTTTAAACATGCAGGGTCCATAAAAGTACTTAACTTTAGTGTGTTTACGCTACTTTAAGACCGAAGTACACAAGAATGCTTTTTGGGGAGATTGCAAAGCTTAAATTTGCAACTCAGGAGTCGGGACATCAACGATGATAAA
Organism: Embiotoca jacksoni; assembly: GCF_022577435.1. Taxonomy (NCBI): domain Eukaryota; kingdom Metazoa; phylum Chordata; class Actinopteri; family Embiotocidae; genus Embiotoca; species Embiotoca jacksoni. The sequence goes on from NW_027185252.1 coordinate 1,087,034, forward strand.
AAAAAAAAAAAAAAAAATTACAAAAAATGATGGAGCATCAGTCGATGTGCAGTTTATCTTTTACATTAATTAATTATTCATGGAGAAGAAGAAGGGAACGAGGAGTGCTGGATGTTGGAGGAGGTCAGCAGGAAAATGAGGAGGCACAAAGGAAGAGGAGAGTCTGAAAACCTAATCTCATGTTCTGACAGCCATATCTTTTGAGTTTGTGTGTGTGTGTGTTTGTGTGTGTGTGTGTTTGTGTGTGTTTGTGTGTGTTTGTGTGAGGGGCTTAAAGAGGCATCTGCCACAAGCCTTGATAACAGACCGACACTCCAGTTACGTCCCAACGCTCTAATTATACTGACTAATCCCACAAATACAATGCAAATGCACAGGAAAACAAGCATTAAGCCCTCAGTACACTGGTGGACGACAAAGAGCTTTGAATTTATCTTTGTTTTTTTTGTTTGTTTGTTTGTTTGACAATTGTAACAGACAGTTGACTTTTTTTTTTTTTCATTTCAAGTCGTCTGCTGGATTTCTAGCTTGTGCCACTTTTTTTTTTTTTTTTTTTTAAATCTTTCCTTGAAGTTTCTACATCGTTGGTTTGCTCTGGTCGGAGTTACTTTGTAAAACTTGCAAAAAGTCAGTTTGTTTCACAAGCAGCTTATTTACTGGACCCAGTTTTTGGCAAACATGTCATTTTAATTTTTTTTTTTTTCAAACTTTGACCAGCTGCTGAGTGTCTCCAGTAAACTCTTTGTAATTTCTGGTCATTTTTCTGTCGTCAGTTTTAGATCGTAGTCTGGACTAAACCAACAGGCTCTAAAACACTCGTTTTCTTTCCCCCGGTTCAGGCCCGGTTAGAAAATGTTCCGGCACTGCTGCTTGAATATTCTTTCAGCTGTGTGTGTGTGTGTGTGTGTGTGTGTGTGTGTGTGTGTGTGTGTGTGTGTGTGTGTGTGTGTGTGTGGTGGGCTTTGTTCCTCTGACCTAGTTAAGCTGGTTACTTTGTCCTCCCACTCTGATGATAATGGCACACACACACACACACACACACACACACACACACACACACACAAACACACACTCTGCAATACACCCTTCAATAGGCCGAGGACAGTTTGATACCGAAGGAATGGCCTCATCTGACTGACTGTTTATGGAGAGAGACATTTTCTAATAGTTTTCTGACTTGTTTGAGGACTATAAACTAAATTCCAGCCTTTATTATGATCATTATTATTATTATTATTATATCTTATTGGCGGCAAGAGTCTCATAAGTGGATATAACTGCGTAGCCGGATACTCAAAGGGCTTTTTCATCATTTTTGGGGAACTGACCCTTTAGCAGGATTTCTAAACTAGAATTTTGTTTAGCTTGCACTGGAAAAAGAAGTCAGCAACACACACACACCCAAAGACAAAGACTTACACACCCTCACTCAGTCTTTGTCTTTTGAAATATGTGTCACAATATTATTGTGGGTTGTCTGCTGCCGGCCACAGCGTTGCAGGGGGAGGAAGGGAGAGCAGGTCTGGATCTGATTAACATGCCTCTTCTCGGGCAGAGGTATGTTACACATGCACAAATACTGTAATGTCTCACTGAGGACAGTTTTTAGGTCACATTTCTTGAACATTTTAGACAAAACGACACTTTAAAACTCCTAAGATGATTTCAGAAAGTAAAAAAACCTGTCGTCTTAAAAACAGTAATTCCCCTTTTTGTGTGTCTCTTAGTTCATCTCTTTCTAGTTCGCCTGAAAGAAGCAGCGACTTAAAAAAAAAGAAAGAAAAAAAAAGCTTTTCACAGACCAGCTGTAGAAAACTGGTGTTGACTGCGGTCAGCTCCCGAGCGAGAAGGTTTGTAAAAGGAGTGAGTGTGAAGCCGAGCGGTTTAGAAAACTGCTCAGACAGCCTGCCCTGCAGAAATGGAGGTTTGCGGCCCCGGTGACTCGCGCAAACATCGGCTTGGCGTGCACCAGAACATGCGTTAACCCTGTACGGCCTCGCTGGGCCGGAGACCCAGAAACTCCCGACAAAAAGCATGAAGACACAGCGGAGTGGAAAATGAACTTCAGACTTGCTTCTTTAGGATAAAAAAAAAAAAAAAACATTTTAGTGGCTCCGTGTAAACTGGTTTTATTTCTTAAACAAATATGTTATAAAATCTTCATCTGTTTTTTTTCTTGATGTGCTGTTTCAGGTGTTGTGCAGCTGCAGAAGACTGAGTGAACCATGGCACAGTTCCCAACCACATTCACAGGTCAGTACTTGTGCAGAAGTGAAGTTTTATATATTTATTATCTTTCGGTGTTGTCGGTAAAGAGACTCGAGTTTAAGCAGCACGTTGCTCCATCATTTCTCCATTAGTGCACAAAACACAGCTTCTCAAATCCACTCTGAGGAGATGCAGCATAAAGTCACATGATAATAAGACTGTGTATTTTATTTGCATGTAAATAGCGTTAAAAACAAACTAAACGTGGTCTCGGGTTTTGTCTCATCGTCACGTTTTCAGCCTGTTTAAAGTTGCAAAAACATCCAACTTCACTCCACTGTTAAAAATATTCTTTTGCAGGCCGCTGCTGCGGCTGCAAACCCGTAGCATCAAGTTTAATTCCTCCAAACCAGTAATCTCCGTGAATTCGTTTTGCAAAAATATAGTCAAACATAAATACATATTAGCAGACGTAGCTCCCATCACAGCACTCGAGACGAAGGCAAGACGGACTCGTTATTAAAGAACCACACGGTGTGAGATTTCTCAGACTATTAACAGATTCATAACTGACTCCACAGAACATATTGCATACGTGCTGATTGAGGACCAGCCACTCGGGCCTTTGTCTATCATGAAGGCTGGAAGCAGCTGACAAAGCATCCTTTTTAAAAAAAAATTTTTTTTAAAGTTTACCAGACGAGTAAAACAAAAACAACTTTCTTGTTTTGTCGCGATCGTTTTCGCGTCTGAAAACGAGTCACGGTGATTCACTGAACGTTGACCGGTAACCGGTACGGGACGGACTCGTCAGTTTTAATTTAAACCCCCCCTCGTTGTCACAACAAAGATGGAGGATCGTGAAAACGTCTCGTCACGTCGTTCTGTGAGTTGAAACTCCGACTTTAGTGTCACTTAATACGAATCCTCCAACAGGAACTGAAACTCATGACTAACGCATTCTTCTCATGCCTCCCTCTTTTTCCTCCGCCTGCGTCTGGCTTTGTCTTCGGCTTTCGGGGTTGTAACTGTGTGTGTGTGTGTGTGTGTGTGTGTGTGTGTGTGTGTGTGTGTGTGTGTGTGTGTGTGTGTGTGTGTGTGTGTGTGTGTGTGTGTGTGTGTGTGTGTTTTCCTGGGTGTGTTAGGTCCAGATGTGTTTCTAATCTCAGCGGATGAGAGAGCCAAACATGATCAGCAGTTTCACAGCCTTTCTCCGACCGCCGGGGGTTATATCACAGGTAACAGTCCGTGTCTCTGTGATGGGGGGAGGAGGGGTTGGAGGGGGAGGTGATGTAAGGACACCAGCAAAAGGCCAATGTCACATTGTTGTCACGATGTCCTGTGTGCTTGATGTGCGTTGATGAAACCTGAGTTAAGAAAACTAGACTTTAATTAGGGAGGAAAAAAAAAAATCTGAAATTTCAGTCAAATCTATAATATTATAGCAGAAGAAATATCTATGATGTTTAAAGACAGTTTGTGGTCCCAGATCTTAATATTATTTTTTAAATGAAAGACATTCCTCACTATAAGTGACCGGGACTTTCTCCATCAACACCACACCGACTCAAAAAAAAGGATCGATTACTCACATTTTATGTTTTATTGTATTAAGATGTTTTTAATTTACTTTAATCCTAACTGTCCTTTTTATTTGTAAGATCTGTGCCGTGGTGTCACATCCTCTTTCTGTTTTTGTCCGTTAGGCGACCAGGCCAGGAACTTCTTCCTCCAATCAGGGCTGCCCCCGCCCATCCTCGCCCAAATATGGTGAGTCACGTAGCCGGGAGAAGGTGCTGCGAGCTTCACGCGGGCCGACAAGTTCATTCATTTCAGTATTTAAAAAAGAAAAGAAAGTTGCATTGAAAAAGAAACTGGTTGTGTCGTTGCTTCAGCTTTAAATGAAGTGATAATGTCCCCCGTGTGCCTGCAGGGCTCTGGCCGACATGAACAGCGACGGCCGTATGGACATCCACGAGTTCTCCATCGCCATGAAACTCATCAAGCTGAAACTGCAGGGTCACCCGCTGCCCCCGGCACTTCCTCCCAGTATGAAACAACCCCCGCTGCCTTTAGCCCCGCCCCCCGGCTTCGGTAAGACTCGCGCAAGACTCGCAACACGGAGCGTAACGTAAATGGGAAAAAAAATCTAAATAAAGCACTTTTTTTTTTTCGGGTTGTTTTTAAAGCTACGAACGTTGGCGGCGACGATGTTGGTTTTCATTTTTCTTCCGCGGCGGTTTAAATGAGTTTGTGTGCCGTTAATACGTCAGAAACGCTGCACAGTTTAATTTAATAACACAGATATAATCTCTCGCGGTTCTTAATCCTTCCTCTCGTCTGCGTTTTCTCGACATCTCGTCGGCCCTGAAAAAAATAAATAAAAAAAGGCAGCGGTTGAACCTGCGCTCTGGTGAAACACTGCAGATGTGTCTGATAAAGGATGATGTCATTCTGCTTTCTAAAGGTCATATGGAAAATGTTTGCTCACTCTGTCTCAGCTCGGCTTCTTCTGTTGTTCCTTCAGTGCTGATCAATAAAGTCATAAAGCAAACACAGTGTAAAGTAATAACGGCCTTTTCCTCCTTCAGATGTGCGCTGCAGCTCACACACACACACACACACACACACACACACACACTTACTTACAAGTAGAAATATGTCTGTTCCTCCAGGAATGCCCCCCATGGCTTCCATCCCGGCTTCTCTGTCCGGCGTGCCCCCGCTCCCCATGCCCCCGCTTCCCGTCGGGGTGTCCCCCCCGCTGGTGTCGTCCGCGCCGCCTCCCCTCCCGCCGCCCATCGCCAACGGAGCTCCTCCCACCGGCATGATGCAACCCTTCTCCCACGCAGGTAAACGCGGCGGAACGCGCAGGACGGCGGCGCCCTCACGTGTTTGTGCGTCGCGTCTCGCTTCTGTTGACGCGTAACATCCACGATCGTGTTTACACTGCGGACAGACTCTTTTGCGTCCTCTTCCTGAAGCTGAACACGCGACCACAAACTCGAGACTGAAATGTACGTCTTATCTTTTCCGTCTCCAGCTGCTCCCTCTGTCAACAAGTCGTCTTCGTTTAACCGTTCCACCGCCAAGCTGCAGAAGGTGTCGTCCTTCGATGCTGCCGGGTACGTCCAATAATCCAAAACGTCCGCACGGCTCTGTCCCAAAAAAAACACGCATCTTTTCTTTCTTTTTCTTTTTTTTTCTTTTTTTTTTAATATTGTTTCAGCCCGTGTCTTTACAAGCTGCAAATGTCTTTTTATTCACTTTGTTCTTTGTTACTCATCCCAGTGCTCTGCCTCCCTGTGATTGGGCGGTTCCTCAGTCCTCCAGGCTGAAGTACCGACAGCTGTTTAACTCCCATGACAAGATGATGAGTGGACACCTCACTGGTACACACACACACACACACACACACACACACACACACACACACACACACACACACACACACACACACACACTGTTTGTAAATATATTCTCCACAGTATTTAATTGTGCTTGTGGGTGTTTTTTCTAAGATTGATGTGTGTGTCTGGTTCAGGTCCTCAAGCTCGCACCATCCTGATGCAGTCCAGTCTCCCTCAGGGCCAGCTGGCCACGATATGGTCAGCGCGTTGAAATTCAACATCAATATGGAAGATATTAGTCCTTCAAATATTAAATTTTGCTCCTTTACCCCCTCCCCCAACCGCCCACCGGACAGGAGTCTGTCGGACATCGACCAGGACGGGAAGCTGACGGCGGAGGAGTTTATCTTGGCTATGCACCTCATCGACATGGCGATGTCAGGGTTACCGCTGCCGCCCGTGTTACCACCAGATTACCTCCCACCAACATTCAGGTCAGTACTCGTCAACTAACCTTCCAGCTGCACCTTTAAATACGTAAGTAGAAGCGACAAACACATGTTTGTTAAAGAGCTTTTGATTAAAGTAGAAATAAACTACACGAAACCAGTTTTTACAAACGTGATAAATACAAAGAGTTTTTTTTTTATCCAGTTTGAAACTAGTGTCGGTCGTTTTAGTTTGTGAACATAAACTGCAGTCATACAACGTGTGTCTCAGATGTGTGGATTCAGCATGTTGAAGGTGTGTTGGTGTTTTTATTTCTGTGTGTCGAAGGCGTGTACGAAGCGATAGCGTTCAGTCGGACCAGAAGAGCGTCCAGGAGGAGGTGGAGGAGGAGGTGGAGCGAGAGCAAGACAAGAAATTACCAGGTGATTTGTCCTCGCCAGCCTGCACGTGACATTATATTAACTAATCAAACTGGGACTATCAGCTGTTACTGTCAATTTAGGCATTCAACTTTTTAATGTGTAACTAAATATGGCTTCTCTAAACAACGAGAATGTTTTTTTTTTGATGAATGAAAGATGCTTGAACAACTTTCATTCAACTTTTAAAACACTTCCCTCCCCGTCTCGCCACAGTGACATTCGAGGATAAGAAAAGGGAGAACTTCGAGCGGGGAAACCTGGAGTTGGAGAAGAGGCGTCAGGCTCTGCAGGAGCTGCAGAGGAAAGAGCAGGAGAGGCTGGCGACGCTGGAGAGAGAGGAGCAGGAGAGGAAGGTAGACCACATCGACCTGCATTGATTTCTCATTTCCGTACCGTGACCGTTCATTTGTGTGTGTGTGTATGTATATATTTATATATATATATCACCATCTCTAAGTTATTTATCTTTTAATGTTTGGTATGTTTTTAGGAGCGTGAGCGTCTGGAGCAGGAGAGGAGGCGACAGCATGAGCTGGAGAAACAGCTGGAGAAGCAGAGAGAGCTGGAGAGGCAGCGGGAGGAGGAGCGACGCAAGGAGATCGAGAGGAGAGAGGTACGGAGGGGGAGGGGGAGGAAACCACGAGCTGAAGAGTTACGATCGGGGCTGAAGTTTAAACCGCTGCAGACAAACTTTACCAGCTAATATACGAGTACGATATGATGTGACGTACCGCCTCGTGTCGGATTCCAGGCGGCGAAGCGGGAGCTGGAGCGCCAGCGTCAGTTGGAGTGGGAGCGTCAGCGTCGCCAGGAGCTCCTGACTCAAAGAAACCGGGAGCAGGAGAGCATCGTGCTGCTCAGAGCCAGGAAGAAGACGCTGGAGTTTGAACTGGAGGCGCTGGTAACCAAACGCCGAGTCACGTGATCTCTCACACACACACACACACACACACACAATACGGGAGATGGTGAAAAAAATGGATGAAAGGAAGTCACAGCTGAATATGTTACGTGTTGCATTTTGTCAATGCAGCATTAATTTATGCTGCACGTCAAACATATATAAGAAAAGACCAACCAGCGTCCAAACACGGCGGTTTCTCTTAATACTTTGCCGTAAGTGGCCAGAAATGTTGATAATATATAAAAAACCGGAGTGAAACCGGAACTTCCTGGTTCTGATCCAGAAGTAAGAACCTCATTTACATTTGTGACGACACTAATAACTAAACCTTCAGCCTTGGACGAGAGCTTTTCTCCACAGTATGTTAAATCCATACGTCTCCGTAACGGTGGTCGTCTTTTAAAAACTTGTTTGTTCATTCAGTATTTATGCTTGTGGCCTTAAACACAATCAGAAGTATATCTTCAACACTGTGGGAGTAATTAAACTTCACACGATCACAATTAGAAAGTTAAAGAATGACATCGGCGTGGGGGAGTTTTATGGATGTGGACGGAGGCCTGCACTGCTGCGGTTGTAGTTTGTCACGCAAGATGTTGTTTTTTTCTATATTAAAATCGCTACGGTCTTAATTTCTTATTAAAACTGCTTTAATAAATGACAATTAATCTTGAAGTATGGGAAGTAACCAAAGAACACAAGAGAGAGTGTTTAAAGAAACATTACTATAAAAAAAAAGACTTCAGCTCTCTCTATTATAGTATATATATATATATATATATATATATATATATATATATATATATATATATATATATATATATATGTATGACATGTCGTATCTCTGTGGGTCCCGTGTTCTCCAGAATGACAAGAAGACCCAGTTGGAGGGTAAACTGAAGGATGTTCGGTTTCGCCTGTCGGCTCAGCGGAGGGAGGTGGAGCTGACCAACCAGACCCGAGAAATACGCATCGCTGAAATCACGCTGCTGCAACAACAGCTGCAGGTGAGCAGGAAGCATCCGTGGAGCAGACGAGACGAAGTGTCACACCGAAGTGGGCCACTTTTTCTTCTTTTTTTTTTTTTTAAATCGCCGAAAGGCAGTCGTGGAGCAAACTCAAAATTTGATCATGTGGGAAAACTGGGAATCTTGACTTTTTTATAAACTTAAAGAGAAAGAAAGAAGACAAAAACATCCACTTTGAATGGACAAGTGCAAATGATCTGCAGAGTAAAGCACGCGATTTGTTATTGGGTTAAATCTGAAATATCGCCGAGTCATCACGACAGCGGTTCCGAGAAAAACATCTAATTATCCGAGCTGCTGATCCGTTTTCAGGAAGGTCGTCCCCGGCCACCTTCGTACGTCTCACATGTCTGTCTCTGCTCTCCTCTGTAACCTCACAAGATACGTTTTTCTATATTTGGCTGTAAAATAATCTGCAGTTCGAGGTCATCTGCTGCTTTTTCTCTCCACCACTTCTGTCTGAAATCTGTTTTTATTCACATCAGGCCAAAACATTGATCTCAATTTCCTTCTATAATAATTATTTCTTCTGTTTTTTTTTCTGTGTTTGTGTGTGTGCAGGACTCCCAGCAGTGGTTGGGGAGGTTAATTCCCGATAAACAGATTCTCAACGACCAGCTGAAGCAGGTTCAACAGAACAGTCTGCACCGTGAGTGTTACACACACTCGAAACACACTTTTTCTTAATTGTATATTTGGGTACAGTTGAGATGCATCATGGGGTTCAATGGTTGTACCAGTTATTGCATGCGTGACACTCAGAAACAATAATACAGAAATTGGTGAATTTTAAAAATGATTTAGGTTTTCTTGTTTTGATAAATTCATACAAAAAGTTCACAGTAAATTTAATTTAAATTCTGGTTTTAATTTAGATCATTTAGCGACTCCCTCTGTTCAATGTTAAAATTTGCATGTTTGCTGTTTAAATTTTCTCTTTTTCTCAAATTTTTTTTTTGTATGTTTTATTTACACAGTGGACTTTTACGTTGTTGTTTTTTTACTTTATTCTTTTACCTTTTCAGCCCTGTTGAAATGGGAACATCATGTAAACATGTTTTCCAAGATAATGTTTCAGTTTTGTTTCTGAATAAAAAATTTAATAAAAAAAAAATATATATATATATATATATATATATATTAATTTTAATGAAAGGATTAAAAAAAGTCCAGATGTCAAGTTTAAAGCAGCCTAGTTTCTGATAAGTTGATGCTTTGAAGATAAAATGTTAATTACTTTAACATAATAATAATTCAGAGACAGTCGCAATTAAAACATTTTAACTTCAATTGCTGTGCAGCTCTGAAATGTTAATCAGTAAACATCGCGAATGTCTTGTCTTGAGCGTGTCTCTGACCGTCCCCCCCGTCCCCCCGTCCCGTCCCTGCGTTCAGGTGACAGCCTGTCGTCGCTGCAGAAGGCCGTCGAGCAGAAGGAGACGAGCCGGCAGCAGCTCCGAGAGCAGCTGGACGCCGTGGAGCGAGAGACGAGGGCCAAGCTGCTGGAAATAGACGCTTTCAACACCCAACTGAAGGTAATTAACCCTCAAATTAATAAAGACTCGGCTGTACCAGGTAAAAAAAAATTTTAAAAAATGGTCACGTGATCGTGTAGTTTATAGAATAAACAAAACAGATTCAGTGTTCATCTCTAAAATGTGTAATCGAGCTAAGAAGAAAAACATGTTTAACGACGCCGATAAGGTTGTAAAATATTTTGCTCCGAGAAGTGTGATACACAATGTCATATTTGTACTGTTTGTGTTTTGTTTTTTGTTTTTTTTGTCAGGAAATTGCCATGAATGCGAGTGCATTTATAGCATTTTCACAAAAAATGGGAGGGCAATAATATACCTTAATATTTATTAACTTGCTTCTTCATAAATAACCACATTCCTCTATTTTTTTTTTTTTTTTTTTTGCTGACACCTGTTGAAAAGAGAACCTGATATATTCTATTAGTCGGGGGGGGAAAACACGATTCAGCATTCCTGGAAACGTTTATTTTTTTATGTAGAATAAAAAAAAAAAGAAGTCGTGACATGTTTGCAGTTTTTTTTACACATTTCTGTTGGGCTTTATTAATCTATTAACGAATGAAGTAACTTGCTAACACAGTAATTGTCCCGTCTCATCCTTCATCACCCCCATTCTCACAGCTTAGTACTTTAATATTGTCCCAGTATTCATGATTCAAAGTTTTCATATTTACATCTTACTGATGCTTCTGTTGTTTTGTTTTCCTGTTGGTGTGTTATTGTGAGTGCTGGTGTGGATTCGCTGTGTTTTTTCAGAGCGAGATTAGGAACACGTGTGTCGTTCAGTTCAGTTCAGGCCGCTTTTTTTTTTTTTGCCAACAGTTTTATTTAATGAGAGGAAGATGGAGGAGATTTTTTTTATTTTTTATTTTTATTCCTCTTGGATTGGATTACAGCCGTTAGTTTGATGTTTCTTAGATTACCTTCGGATGATTTTTTTTTTTCTCCTAATTGAGACGGGACCAATGAGACAGGTCAGAGAGAGGAGAGGAGAGGAGAGTCAGTTCAAACCAGGAGGATGAGGAGGATGAGGAGGATGAGGAGGAAGGCAGAGACAACACAGACCACAATAAACTGATTTTCTAACGGCTAATCTAATGAAGCCGTTTTCTCTGTCGTAGATTTCAGTCAGCGAAAGCAGCCGAGCAACAAACCAAAACATAAAAACAGCAGTTTGGATGAGCGTTTTTGTTTTACTCAGACCACTGAGATGTTGGAACGACTGTATATTTGACTATCCTTCCCTCCGCCTTCCTTTCTACACCACTTCCTCTCCCTGAAACTCTTCTCGTCTCGCTGCTGTGCCTCATCTGTCCTCTTCTACCCGACTGGGACTCTATTTCTGCTTCTACTCGCCGTCCTTGTCTTTATATTCCCGTCCCTGCGCTCATTTTCTCCCTATTTTTTTTTTTTTTTTTTTTTACTCTGTTTAATCGGCATAATTAAAACCCTTCCTTCTATATTTCTACTCCTTTATATATATATATTTTTTTTTGTTATCTCCCACACTTGGCCTTTTTTTTGTTTTGTTTTTTGCTCCCTTGCCCCCATGCCAGTCTCTGTGTGAGTTCTATGCCAACCACTGTGCCAGGATAGAAGCCCTGCGACGCCAGCTTCAGGAGGAGCAGAGAGGGAGACAGGTAGAGCACACTGCCGCTGCTGGACTGGGGTGGTACTGCAGCTCGTGACATATGACAAATATTCCAATTACACGATGAGGAATCTGCTGTTAATGGCGGACACACTTGGGAGTATTTTTGATTGAATCTGCACTGATCTGATTTGACCAATTATCTGAGAAGGGGCTACAAATTTTTAAAAAAAAGTAAACTCTTATCTCATGACTAACCCGCAAACTTCACTCTTGAAGGTTTTGCTGACTATAACACCTACAAACCAGATTTCTGTAAAAAAAAAAAAAAAAGAAGCCTGATTTGTGTCGATGTTTCAGTCTATAACGCGTGTACTGCACTGTGCTGCCCCCACCAGGCAGATAAGATGCATTGCAGTCAGTTGAGGTGTCACAGTGTGGTTTTGATCACTGAGGAGCTCTGAGACACACACACACACACACACACACACACACACACACACACACACACACACACACACTGATGTACTGAATCTGGTGTGCCGTTTTACTATAATCTCACGTGTCAGAGTCTGTAGCACGAGGAGGAACTTTAACACTCGATACTAATCCCGAGCAAGAAAAGAGACACAGAAAGGGGAAGAAAAAAAAAAAATCAAATTTCCAAAATCAAAAAGTAAACTGCTCATTTGTCTGGTATTGAATTATTTTAATATCCAATGACACCATCAGATTTAATGACAAATCAGTTCACTTTTAACACCTTTTGATTGGTCAGGGTGTCTAAATATGCACTAAACTCTTGTGTCTGTGTCCATTGAAGCTCTTGTATGTGTGTGTGTGTGTGTGTGTGTGTGCGTGTGCACGTATACATTGTATGTGTATGTTTCAGCACCAGGAGCAGGGACAGCTACAGGAGTGTGTGTCAGCCGCCAGAGTGTGTCTGGCTCGGCTAGACTACGTTATAAAGGTCCACGCGACAAGCCAGCCTCCCCATCATCCTCCTCTTCCTCCTTTCTTCTTCTACTCTTCATCTTCTTCTCTCCTCACTTCTTTCTCCTCCCTCTCTCTCTCTCTTTCTGTATCTTCTAGCGATCCCCTGTTTCTTTTTTTTGTTTTGTTTTTGTTTTCCTGTGCCCCAAGCTGGTGTTCGCTCACTACTCGGCTACGCTCCCACAGTTAACACTCGTACGCCGGGTCAGCGGGTGAACTGGATTACGCTGTCGCTGCGCTATCGGCTACTTCACTAGACGCTGTTCTGTAAATGACACCAAAATGATGTTTCAGCCAGACAAGTAGAAAGCTAGTCGAAGTCGTGCTGGGCCAACATCCCATAAACCAGACTGTGTGTGTGTGTGTGTGTGTGTGTGTGTGTGTGTGTGTGTGTGTGTGTGTGTGTGTGTGTGTGTGTGTGATGTGGTGTTTTTGCGTCTCTCTCTCTCTGCTGATTGGTTTGCTTGTCTCTCTGTCTGAAAGGTTTTTATTTTTCTCTCAACGTTGGTTGTTTGGCTGAAACACCCGAGAGCTGCCTTGTGTCGTCATAGTAACAAGAGTGTGTTCTAATGGCACAGCTGGTTGTCATGACTACACAGAACTTGCCCCCCCCCCACTCCCGCTCCCTTCCCCTCCCTCCACCATCGCATCCCCCTGACTTCACCTCCCCCCCCCCCCTTTTTTTTTGTTTTGTTTTTTTGTTTATTTTTGTTTTTGTTTATTTCTAACCCATCCCATAAACATACTTTGCCCAGTGCAAGCTCCGCCCCCCCACCGCCATGACCCGGGAGCCCTGTATTGTGGGGCTGGGTCTGTACAAACCTCCAATAGCAACAACAACAACAACAACAACAAAAAAACCTAACAGTGACATCCCATCCTACAAAAAACAGTTGTTTTTACATGTAATTTTTAATCCCTAAAAAACAGATTGTTTATTATTTATTTGGAGGAAAAGACTTTTAAATTGCTGTTTATCTGGTGTCAGTTTGAGCAACTCAAGAGTCACAGTGGGAGAAATCCACGACCACAATCAGACAAAGACAGGAGCTGCACTGAACACACAGGAGGAGGAGGAGGAAGAGGAGGAGGAGGAGGAGTGACTGACTGCTGGGGGGAAGTTTGATTCCTTGTCTCTCATTGGCTGCCTGTCACATTCATACAGGTGAAACAAGGCGCTGCCCCCACCCATCCAGAATAATATCATTTTGTTTCAGTTCAAATATGTGATGAACTTCTCCACATCTGGTAACTAGGATATGTTTATAAAAAGGGATTTACTAATCACAGAAAAATAAATAAAATAAAATATTTAAAATAGTTATTTTTCTTCATCTTACAGCGGCTGTGATTTGTGGCAGTATTATCTTCCTGAAAGTTGCCTCTTTGTTTTTGCAATCATATCTGTCAGAAGACTTTTGGCTTGAATTTACTTTGACTTTACTTTAGCAAAAAAAAAAAAAAGAACAGCTGGTTCTTGAACTGGAAAAACTCAGCAAGCGGTCGTGTTGATCGACTGCACAATGTTGGCGTATCGGATGGCAGTGAAGCAGGTTGAGTGGAATTAAAAAAAATAATTAAAAAAAGTAATATTCAAGTGGTTGCCGTGGTTACCAGCAGGGACATCCATCATCACCCGAATGACACAGTCGAAGGGGGGGGGAGCGGGGCGGAGCTTGCCTCGATCACCTGACTAATACAGACTCGCTGTTGCCGCTGCTGCCGCCGCTGGTGTTGTTGTTGTTGTTTGTCGTCGATGGTAACCCGTAGCAACCAGCCCCGTGATCCCACTTCCTCCTCCTCATCGCTGTTCCTTTCCTTGTATCCCACGGTGCTTTGCAGGAGCTGCGGGAGATCCACGTCCGGCAGCAGCGGCAGAGGCAGAAGGACCCGGAGGGCAACGCGCACACACTGACGCACACACACGCGCACATGCACACGCCGAGCGAGAGGAGGTCGGCCGAGCTGCAGGAGAGCAGGTGGACCCGTTTTTACAGTTTGTACTTCTATAAAAAACTGTTTGGGTTTGTTTTTTTTCAGTATTGAAGCCACAAAAAGTGAAAGTTGCCATCTTTAAACTTGCCTCTGTCGCCCCGCCCCGCCCCGTCCCACCCCACCCCACCCCACCCCACCCCGCAGGCTGTCTTCGGAGGACGGCATCTCCTGGAGGGACGAAGCGGGAAGCTGCCCTCCGACGGCTCCGAGCCCCGCCTCCGTCTCCGCCCCCCACGCCTGGCTGAACAGGGTCACTCAGGAAGAGGAGGAGAGGAAGAGGAGAGGGATGGAGGATGAGGAGGAGGAGGAGGAGGACGAGGAGGACGAGGAGGAGGAGGGAAGCCGGAAGGGAGCGGGCTCGATAGAAGAGATGGAGGAAGAGGGAAGAGGCAAGAAGGACATGCAGGATAAACTCAGCAAGCTGTTCAGCCAGCCGACCGACCCCTGGGGCTCCGCAGGTGAGCGACGACTCGGGGAGGTGGAGGGGGGGGGGGTTAGCACGGGACCCTTAAACTTCCTAAATATGTGTATGTATTTTTTCATATTTCTTTTTCTGTGTACGTCCAGCAGAGAAAGCTCCGGTTCCCAATCTGTTCGAGCAGAAGGTTTCAGCCGGCGGCTTCGAGCAGCAGCAGCAGCAGCAGCAGCAGCAGCCGGTGAGGGTGGTGTACTACAGGGCTCTTTATCCGTTCGACGCTCGCAGCCACGACGAGATCAGCATCACGCCCGGAGACATAATCATGGTATGTAGCAGTGTTTATCACACAAACAGGAAGTTAAAACACAAAGAAATCGGACAGTTATTTTATTGCCTCTTTTGTATTTACGTGTGTGTGTGTGTGTTTGCATTAAAGCCTCCCCTGCGTGTCCTCCGACTCTCTGAAGTGTGTGTGTGTGTGTGTGTGTGTCTGTCTGTGTGTGTGTGTGTGTGTGTATTAACTCTGTCCTCTCTCCTCTGCTGTGCAAACTGAAGGTGAAGGGGGAATGGGTAAGTTTTTCTTGACCCCCCACCCACCCACCTGCCCCCCGCCCTCCCACAGTGTCGTGCCTCCACCAATCACGAGTCATCGGTTCATCTCATTTGTTCATCTCCGTGTTGTTCATCCGTTCGCCGGAATCAGATCTGTGGGAAAATGCCGTTGTGCTTGTTTTGTGGTGGAAAGCTGTGATTGTGTTGAACTGTGAAACAAAAAAAACACTTTTAACACCATTAATGTCTCTATGAATGAAAATTCTACACAAAATACCATGATTTTTTATTTTTATTTTCCATTTTACCACATCCCAGTCGCTCCCCCCGCACTTGGCAGGTTTTAAATTCAAGGATAGATATTTGACAAAGATTTTTTTATATTTGTTATAAGAATTAACAGATGTCAGATTATCAAATTGAAGTCTTTTTCCTCTCACTTCTAACTCACCTCTGAACCAGCTTTATGTGGCTTTTTGTTGTCGTGTATGTCGATGCTGAGCCCACACACACACACAAACACACACACTGTGACTGTCAGCTGCGTCCTGACCCCGCCCCTCTGCTCCGATAGGTGGACGAGTCACAGACCGGTGAGCCCGGTTGGCTGGGTGGCGAGCTCCGAGGGCGGACCGGTTGGTTTCCAGCCAATTACGCGGAACGGATCCCCGACAGCGAAGCGCCCGTCAGCCTGCGCGCCACGGCCTCCGTCACGCCCCCCTCGGCCCAGCAGCCGATGACCACGCCCCCTCCGGCGCCCGGACACACCTCCTCCTCCGCGTCGTCCGCCAACAGCAACTGGGCCGACTTCAGCACGACGTAAGTCGGGTCGATGTTGATGAAGATTCAGGAATGTTGGTTTTCTGGAAAAGACATGAAAAAAAAAACAGTTTACCACCCCCACCCTTCTCTCCCCCCCACCCCTCTCTCCCCCCACCCCCCTCGCCTCCACCCTCAGCCCACTGCTGATGATCTCTTGAATTAATTATGCAATTGTGTGTGTGTGTTTATTTCCAGTTGGCCCTCCAACGCCGCCAGCCAATCAGACAGCGAGGGCTGGGACGCGTGGCCGACCTCTTCCGCCAGTCAGAATCCGTCTCTGAGCGTTCCCTCGGCGCAGCTACGGCAACGCTCCGCCTTCACGCCCGCCACCATGACGACGGGTTCCTCTCCTTCTCCCGTACTGGGACAGGTAACAAAAAAGCGAGCTCGTGACGCCGCGCTTTCATTCGGAAGAAAGCTTCTCGTCCTCTTTAACTTTATGCTGGTAGTAACGTCAGCTGTGATGGTCTCGTCTGTCCGTCAGGGGGAGAAGGTGGAGGGTCTTCAGGCTCAGGCTTTATATCCTTGGAGAGCCAAGAAGGACAACCACCTCAACTTCAACAAAAACGAGGTAAAAAAACCAACAACAACAACAACAGCTTACTAACGTGTTTTTTTTTTAAGCTCACATCTCTTCATTGTTTTCTTCTGATTTTAATAATGTTCTTGTGAAATGCAGATAATAACGGTGTTGGAGCAGCAGGACATGTGGTGGTTAGGTGAACTTCAGACCGGACAGAGAGGCTGGTTCCCCAAAAGTTACGTCAAGCTCATCTCCGCCACCATGACGGCGCCCCCTGCTGTCGCCGCCGCCGCCGTCGCCGCACGCAGTAAAAACACGAGGTGGGTTACACCACGTTTAAACTACGTAGGTTCATCTACAGTTTCTGACTTTCCTGCGGGGAAATTATGTCTTCCCAAAGACAAAAAAATTCCTCTTGCAGGTTATTTGACACAAATAAAAAAAAAATACAGGATGTTCTACTGTCTCCATACTGGACAACTTCTTAGATTAAATCCTCTCTTTAGCTTAATATATATTAGTGGGGGGTGCAACTACAGATCATGAGACAGGAACCAACATTTTTTGTAATACTTAAAAAAGAAAAAAATAAGTTGCATGGAAAGAATCCAAAGTTGATTGTTATGGTTGTTTATGGTTTAAAAATGTTTTTTGTTCTTGTTTCGGTCAGTGAATCTGGAGTATCAGAGAGCCCCCCCAATGGAAAGCGCCCCTCCCCTTCCCCAACAAAACCCTCCGAGTCTGGAGAAGGTAACAAACGCCAAAAACACGCACACGCACGTTTTATGTTTCTTTTTATTTTTAAACTTAGGTGGATAATTGGTCGTTGTCTCTGTTTACATACTTCCGCACAGAATACGTGGCCATGTACACCTACGAGAGCAGCGAACAGGGCGACCTGAGTTTCCAGCAGGGAGACGTCGTCATGGTGACCAGGAAAGAAGGGGACTGGTGGACGGGCATGGTCGCTGGGAAGACCGGAGTCTTCCCGTCCAACTACGTCAAACCTCGGGACTCGGCGTCAGAGGTGGGAGCTCGTCGGGAATAAAAGAATTCAGACTCCATTGGGAGGTTTTAAAGTTGTTGTTGTGTTTTTTAACAGGAAGAGAGAAATACTTTCTAACGGTTTGTTTGCTCTAACTTTCTGTTTTTCAGGCACTGGGACCAGCAGGGAAGACGGGCAGCCTCGGGAAGAAACCAGGTGAGCCTTCACTTCCCTTTAAAGAGTTCAATTTCAAAGGTAAAGCCCCGTTTTTATTTATTTGCTTGAGCACATTGAATGCAAATTTTTTAAAAAGCAAAGATCGGGATTCATGTGTTCATAAGAAGTAACCACAACCCCCCTCCTCCCCCCCTCCCCTCAGAGATCGCTCAGGTGATCGCCCCCTACAGCGCCACGGGAGCGGAGCAGCTGACGTTGGCTCCCGGACAGCTCATCCTCATCAGGAAAAAGAACCCGGGGGGCTGGTGGGAGGGCGAGCTGCAGGTACTGTCCCGATCCTAAAGTGTACGAATATACATTGTATGAAATTTATGTGCTTTCATCACATCACAAGCAGACTCAATAAATTACGAGATTTGAGGACATTTTGTTGACTGAGGGGACGCTGTGTTCCTATTGGTTCCAGGCTCGGGGGAAAAAGCGTCAGATAGGCTGGTTTCCAGCCAATTACGTGAAGCTGCTCAGTCCCAGCACCAGCAAGACGACTCCCACGGAGCCCACCCCTCCTAAAATGGCTCCTGCCAGCACAGGTACACACACACACACACACACACACACACACACACACACACACACACACACACACACACACACACACACACACACACACGAGGCTGTTTTCAGGGTGGGCTGTAATTATATACACAGACTTACTACAAAGCCAGTGTAATAATATTTAATTCATGGTTTCAATTGACAGTTTTGATCCAACTCGGATTTTGTGCTCGAAATGTTGACGAGGATCCGAATTGGTAGAATATGAAGTTAGAAAAAGAAACGCAATCTTTAACGTAGTCGTTGACAATATGAAACGGAGGGAATTGTCTCCGTGTTGACCCCCCCGTGTCCGTCCGCTCTGTCCGTGGTGCTGAAGCGGTGTGTCAGGTGATCGGCATGTACGACTACGTGGCGCAGAACGACGACGAGCTGGCCTTCCTGAAGGGTCAGGTGATCACGGTGCTCAACAAGGACGACTGCGACTGGTGGAAAGGAGAGCTCAACGGGAGGGAGGGTCTGTTTCCTAGCAACTACGTGAAACTCACCACGGACACCGACCCGAGCACGCAGTGTGAGTACACACACGCACGCACGCACAACCTCACCTGTAGCGTGCATCACATCAGAGCACACGAAAACTAAACATACTAACTTACTCTCAATGTGTAACATTACACACTGACACACTCTCTCCCTCACACACACACACACACACACACACACACACACACACACACACACACACACACACCCCAGAGCCAGGTGTGGAGATGCTGTCCCTCTCTCAGTCTTTGACCCTCCCCAAACCTTTCCCAACCCAGGCTGGTTTGACCTTTCACCTTTCACCTTGACACGCCATTGGGCCTCTTTGATAACCTCCCAGTCATGCACCGCCTCTGGGTCGGTGTCTGTGTGTGTTTGTATGGTGTGTACGTGCACGTGTGTGTGTGTGTGTGTGTGTGTGTGTGTGTGTGTGTGTGTTTCCCCCTCCTTCCTCCCTGCATGTCGTCCCTCCAGCATGATCCACCGTAGACCTAGAGTTTCTAGAGCGGAGCAGACACACACCGACAGCAGAAGCTCATCGATGCGTCGTGACAGCAGCTGTCGTCGTGACACCGTTGCTACTTTTAAACGACGTTCGTCTTTATTTGAGGAACAAAAATGTGCCAACAATTTTTTTTAAATTCTCCAGATTTTTATTTTGAATATTACTAGAAATTGAAGGCAGCCAGAGTTAAATTAAAAAAGTCTCGACTCTGATGGCGATCGCAGCGTTTTGTTCCCGTCTGCATATCTGATCTCCGTCGCCGCCCGCTCTAGATCCTCTATTTCTATGCTAGGGTTAGGCCACACCTCCACACTCTCTGTCTTTTTGCTGCACGCTCCACCCACCTAGCACCCGACTGGTCGTTGTTGTTGTTGTTGTTGTTGTTTTGTTTAGTTGTTTTTGTTGATGTTGTTGTTGTCGTCCTCTCTCTAGGATCATATCATTACCCAGAAACCCCCCTTCTCCTCAAAGCCCTCAAAGAGACCCACTAGGCCACGCCCACTAGGCCACTCAACCAATGGGGACAGCAGCACGAGGTCACATGACCCTGGGAATGGCGACTCTCCACCAGTAGAAGCCACAGAAAGAGACAGACACACAGACAGACTGTAAACATTAGGACTCTGTCTATGCACAGCTCTGACTGGGGGGGGATCAATAGTCAGGACTCCACCTCTTCTTCTTCTCCATCTTTCCCTCTTCTTCTTCTTTCTGTTTTTATCTGTCGCACCACCTGTAGACAAGGAGGGAAGCAAAGACTATTGGAGCTCCTTTTTCTCCACTGATTGGACTCATGAACATGTTTTGACTGGATCACAGTGACTGTACACACAACAACAACAACAACACACACACACATTAACACACACACACACACACACACAGCCCTTGTGCTAGCGTGGTAAAGTGGATAGTGGGTCATTTTGTGGCTTTATGGGAGATTCTCATTAGAAATCAGTCGCTCAGCTCATCCCCCCCCTCCCCCCTCCCTCCTCCTTTTTATTTTGTATTTTTGTATATTTTTTTTTTTAGTAAATAACCCATTGGTGCAGCAGCTTCATTCACCCGTCACCCCCCCCCCCCCACCACCACCACCACCACCACCAAAGGAAACAGCGCTGGCCCCGCCCCCTCCCTCTCACTAACCCCTCCCCTCCCCACAGCTTCACAGAAAGACCCACTATCTGCTGGAAAGGACGGGTCTCAATGTTGTTGTTGTTTTTACTCTCCTCTCCTCCAAAAGCCAAAGACGTTCCCTCCTTTCGTCCGCTCCGAAGGAGATAAAGGAGAGGAGAGGGAAAATCAGGCAGTATTGAGACGCGTCCCTGCAGCAGTTTAAAAAAAAAAAAAAAAAAGGCTGAGTTTGAACCCACAACTGCTGCTCGGCCTTCTGTGTTTTATTTTTTTGTCGTTTTGTTTTTACACACTCAGTCTGTTAGTTAGTTGGTTAGTTAGTTCTCCTCCTGTCTTTCTCCGCTAGGGAAGGAGACGAGGAGGCATAGAAGGGAGCGAGCAGCTGGAGTGGGACTCAGCCGGAAATGAAAAGCCATGCTGTAACTGCTTAGCATACCAGCTAACCCAAATTACACACACACACACACACACACACACACACACACACATGGTACAGAGGAGTGTAAACACACACACACACACACACAGTGAGAATGTTTTTATCCGTTGTAGTTTTAACATTCAGAATATGTGTTAACTTTTAAATGGTCCGTTTCATGGTTCTTATTTGTTTTGGTTTACACGTTTAATGTCTGTTGCTATGATGATGGGATGCTGTCACGCTGTTGAGGGTTAGACCAAGATGATGGACACTTGACACGACACGGATGTGGTACTAAACAAAAACAACAACAACAACAAAAAAACGTGTAGGGGTGGAACGATTTGTCCCCGCAAAAAAAAAAAAAAAAGAAAAGAAAAGGCCGTCTACCGGCCGTCGTCACGTCTCTGAATCATTCCAGTTAAAGGAGCAGTCTGACATTTTTTGGGGGGAATTCACTGTTTAGGAACGGTATGTCATGTTGAGATCCCTGTTTGTGAACTTTAGCCCTACTGATCTTGTGAAAAAGCATATTTACCCCCCAAAAAAATATCAAACTTCTCCTTTAATTTGCATTGTTTTGTTTTTTTTGTTGTTTTTTTAATTTAATTATTATTATTTTTTTAAGTTGTGGCTCAATTTCACAAACTCGCGATCTTTATTTTTATTTTATTTTATTTTATTTGAGCTTTACCTCTGAATTTTTCCACACTGTGATGCACCTTTGAAAAGTCTTTCAGCTCATTGTCAACCAGACTCCATTTAAAAAACGGCCAATTTAAAACAAAAAAATTAATTTATTTTTTAACGCTTCCCCTTCCACCTCCGTCGATCATTTCACCCCTACGAAATCTTAAGGCCGTCGACGCTGGGTTGTGACGTTTTGTACCGGCGCTAAAAAACTGGAAAAAAAAAAAAAAAAACCAACTTAACCCAACCCAATTAAAACATCCGAACCAAACCGTTTGTTCCCAGTCGAAAACATCATCGGTGGTATTTTACCGTGTCATTTAGCAGCTCTGTGTTGAAGGGACAGTAGAGGAACATGCATACAAACAGCACAGCCTCACTTTCAAACCAATTTATATCCTGTATATTACCGGTTACCATGGTGACGTACACCCACCACCCCCAAGTGTATCTTTGCCTTTCCCTCGTTTGTTTCGCATAGCAACAGACCAGTATTATAGGGGTTGCCATATCAAGATTTTGTATTGTTTTGTTTGGTTTGTTCAGATGACAGTATTGTGATTTTAAAATGTTTACCCTCAGAAACGCAAAACAAAAGGAATGAGACGGTTATTGAAATATATATATATAAATATATATATATATACACACACAACGAGCAATAGAGCTAGCATTAATGATATTAATTAACCTGCTTGGATCCCATTGGCTACTCGGGTGTGTCAGTATTGGAGTTGCAGCTCTCTGATTGGTTGATGAGTCGAGACCATTGGTGCTTTTGGGAGAAGTTTTTTTTCCCATCAAATAACAGATCTGGGTTGTTGTTTTTTTTTGGGGGGGGGTTCAAGAGTTCATGAGAGTTTGATAACCGATGGTCGAGACTTTTCTCGCAGTCAGAGGGAGTATTTTAGATTAGAACAAAGCCGGCTGGACCGGAGCCGCCGCCTCCACCGGGTCCATACGACTCTGGCTGAGATGTCTCTCTCCGTCACTACAGACTTGTTTTTTTTTTTTCTTCTTTTATGTCCCCGTCAGCATTGAGGTGAAATCATGTTGAGGACTCGTGATGCTGCAGGTTTACGGTGCAGCCCAAGCTAGAAACTTAAACTTCTGTGTTTTGTTTTTTTTTAACAGAAAGCGTGGCTCTGGTTCAGTCTGGTTTGTTTAAAAAAATAAATTAAAAAAAAAGATAAAAATATGATCTACACATAATCTAATGAACGGTAACGGCTGACGCTTCACACGGATTTAAATAGCAACTGTGATGAATGAATGAATGGATTAACAGCCAAGCCAAAATATAATCAGACTGCACTTGGTGTCAGCGTGAATGAATGGATGAATGAACGAGTGTGAATAAAGCGTGAATGAGCAATTTTATGGACGCGAGTGGTCGGATGGATTCACAAAGGAATGAAACGAATACTTGAATGAACGAATGGATGACGTGTACAGAATGTCAGCGTAGCGCCGAGAGTAGAGAAAACGTCCCGAAGGTTTTTATTGGTGGAGATTTTTTTTGTTTAGTTTTTTTTTTTTTTTTTGATGAAGCGGTGAATCTGACTGGTCCTGATGATTAAATGCTCTGAGACAGACCGCAGTCGACTGGCCTCGTTACTCACACACACACACACACACACACACACACACACACACACACAAAATTATCATCAGCTGTTTTGCAGCCGTTTTCGAAAGCCAGACTATTTCTTGTTTTGTCGTTCTTCTGCCCCCTGCTGGCCAAGAAAATGGAGTAAATGACACTTTAATGCAGCTCGGAACAAATAAATGTTTTGAACACACAATTTTCCCCCAAAGGAAAAGACACACAAACTAAATTAATTGAATCCGAATCTATCAAATCCTTTTTTTGTTTTTTTTTTTGTTTTTTACCCTTAAATTCTTTTAATAAATTTAGGCTACAAACATCATAAATATCTTAATAAATGCACAAAGTCTGGATAAAGATTACTTTTCTGACAGCTGCAATATAAACAGAAGCCACAAAGGAAACTTTCTTTAGAAAAATGTGTGAAAAAAAAAAAAAAAAGTCTTATTTCGGAGGTTTGAGTGACAGATTTTTACACACAGATTTGCAAACAACGGTTTCACAACACAGACTCACACTCGGTACAACAAACGGACAAAACTCTCGACCGTAAACACTCCTCACTCCACATGTGTTGCTCTCAGGTATGTATGTATTAGTACACGTCCAACAGGTACCATTCGTTCCTTTGTTTACACCTCGCGCGCCCGAGGACGTTTTGACTGACAGCCGGTGTGTGTGTGTGTGTTTTTGTTTGTGTGTTTTTGTGTGTGTGTTTCAGGGTGCGCCGACCTCCACCTGCTCGACATGCTGAGTCCGATGGAGAGGAAGAGGCAGGGCTACATCCACGAGCTCATCGTCACCGAGGAGAACTACGTCAACGACCTGCAGCTCGTCACGGAGGTGAACGCACACACACACACACGCACACGCACACACACACGCACACACACACACACACACACGTGCGCATGCACTAAAGAAAAATCACAGGAACTGGGCTTGAACACACCGTGATCAGAACAAGGGCTGGAGACCCACATACAAGTCGTAACACCATTTTTCTTTTTTTTATATTTTATACCACTCAAATTTTTCTTCACAGAAAAAGAGTGAAGTAATAAACAATTTCAAAATGAGAAATAAAAAAATAAAAAGGTGCAAATAGGACTTAAAAACTCTGAAATAATTTTTTTTTAAAAAGCAGACGTATTTAGAAGTATAGTGAAGTATGTGGTGTTCAGATGTTCATAAAATTTCAAGAATCTAAATAAAATTTTATGAAATGATGTGGAAACGTATGTCCTTCAAAATAAAAGCACAGCAGCTTTTATTTTACACAGTAAATTTTTATTAAAATATTAAATTAATATTTTACACAGTAAAAAAAGTTTAAAAAAAAATCTTTTAACTTTGTTTTTTCACGCTGACAATTCTGATCCAACGTCATTAACATAAAGTACTCGTACCTACAAAATCACGTGACATTTAATTTACTTTGAAAATTGTATTCATTCATACTTTGTGTGTGTGTGTGTGTGTGTGTGTGTGTGTGTGTGTGTGTGTGTAGATCTTCCACAAGCCTCTGCTGGAGTGCGAGCTGCTGACGGAGAAGGAGGTGGCCATGATCTTCGTCAACTGGAAGGAGCTCATCATGTGCAACATCAAGCTGCTCAAGTAAACACAAACGTTTTCGCAGATAAACAAACACAGAACAGCTGTTTTCAATGACTGCCTCCTTATTTTATTTTGATTTTTTTTTTTCCTTCTCACCGCTCGACCCTGAAGGCAGAATTAATAACAAAATTATATCTTTAAAATGTACATGAATGTCATTGAGGTTTGGCGTTGGCATGGAAACCGCTGACCGACCCATACCCCCCCCCCCCCCCCACCCGCAGGGCTCTGAGAGTGAGGAAGAAGATGTCGGGCGACCGGATGCCTGTGAAGATGATCGGAGACATCCTGACCAATCAGCTGCCTCACATGCAGCCCTACATCAGGTCCTGTCTGACACGCCTCCGTCACGATTTTAAAACCGATCGATTTAAAAGTAGATGAATTATTAAATGCGCATTTTGACTCTCTGATCTACTTTCTGTGTTCAGATTCTGTTCGTGTCAGCTGAACGGAGCCACGCTGATTCAGCAGAAAACCGACGACAACCCGGAGATCAAAGACTTCCTGAAGGTATAAGATGATCTGAAGTGTCCTTGAGCACAACAAAGTGAACTGTGTGATATTTCTTTATTTTTAACTGCCTTTATTCCTGTTTCCTGATAACGTCGTCAGCTGAGCGTCTCTATGAATAATAATCTCACTGTATCACCAGATTATAATTTAATATAATGCTGCAAACACACACGGCATTAAATACGACTTTTATGGCGGAGAGTTAGAATTTTTGCTGCTTCGGCGAGCAAAAACTCCTGAAAAATGTCACAAACGCTGCTTTTTGAAAGACTCTTTCTCCAAAAGTGCTTCAGTGAAAAGGTGCAAAAAAAATAAATAAATGTACAAATGAAAATCCCGGACTTTTAATTGAACATCTTTTTCTATTTCTCTCCGTCAGAGGTTGGCCATGGACCCGAGGTGTAAGGGGATGCCTCTGTCCAGTTTCCTGCTCAAACCCATGCAGAGAGTCACGCGCTACCCTCTCATCATCAAAAATGTATGTAATGCACACACACACACACACAGATGTTACCACATCTGTATTGTTTCTGTTTGTACTGAATGTTTCTTGTTTATCGGCTGCAGATCTTGGAAAACACTCCCGAGTCCCATCCGGACCACAGCCACCTGAAAGCTGCTCTGGAGAAAGCGGAGGAGCTGTGCTCACAGGTGAACACACACACACACACACACACACACACACACACACACACACACACACACACACACACAGAGAGCACCTGGCTGGAAATTTGCTCGTATGTGCATGAGGTGTTTTTTAATTTTTTTAATTTGTGCGTGTTGGTTTCGTGTTTGCAGGTGAACGAGGGCGTCAGGGAGAAGGAGAACTCCGATCGTCTGGAGTGGATTCAGGCTCATGTTCAGTGCGAAGGCCTCTCGGAGGTAACGGTCACACCAGCAGAAAGTTTCCCATCTAAAACACAGAAAGAGCCGCGTCCCTCCGGTTGTCCTCGCTGTTCACCGATGATTCAAACCTGCAGAAATAATTTGATTGTTTTAGTTCGAATCTGATGAGAAAAGCTGCTGAATTTCCCTTAAACTCACATCTGCTGCATCTTTCTGATCCCAACTGACCTGCTGCAAACATAAAAATCTGAATCAAACAATTCAACTTTTCACTCTGGTAACTTGTTGCTTTTTTTGGGACATTTTATAGCTTAAAGTCTGGTTGTTTTTTTTAGGAAGGTTAATTAATAAATCTTCTTTTTCTTTCTTGTCCAAGCAGCAGCTGGTGTTCAACTCGGTGACCAACTGTCTGGGTCCCAGGAAGTTCCTCCACAGCGGGAAGCTGTTCAAAGCCAAGAGCAGCAAGGAGCTCTACGGCTTCCTGTTCAACGACTTCCTGCTGCTGACGCAGGCGAGTCCATCGGCCTTTTAATGTGAAGTCCTCTGTGACTTTTATTTTGAAAAGGGGGCTATAATAAAAAAATAACACTAACTTTCCATCTCGCAGGTGACCAAACCTCTGGGCTGGTCGGGATGCGACAAAGTGTTCTCCTCAAAAACCCACCTGCAGTACCGCATGTACAAGACGGTAAAATCACACACACACACACACACACACACACACACACACACACACACTCTCTTATTACCTGCTGAAAGACCAGGATGTTGACGGATGTTTGAAGTATTTCCTCTTTTCCTGTCGTTGCGTTGAACTGCAACATGTTTTGTTTTTTACTTTTTTTAGTTATTAAACTCATCAATTTATTGCAGTTTGACAGTTTATTTCATTTTTTTTAATTTTTTTTTATTCCATCATAATTTTAGTTTCAAAACTTTCAAAAATAGTTCAGTTGAACTTTGTATTATCCGTTACCGTGGTGAATCATTGTGTTGGATATGAACCAGGGTTTCGGTCCGGTTTGTGTGACGGCTGCGTTTCCTGTCGCCCTCCAGCCGATCTTCCTGAACGAAGTGTTGGTGAAGCTGCCGACGGACCCGTCGGGAGACGAGCCGCTGTTCCACATCTCGCACATAGACCGAGTTTACACGCTCAGAGCCGAGAGCATCAACGAGAGGTGACTATTGAAACGCACATTGAAACAGATTAAAGGTGTTGCGCAACATCGACAATAAGACTTTTTTTTTTTAAAAAACTAAAAATGACAGAAATCTAAAAAGTAACATGAAGCCAGAACAACACGAGTAAATTTAAATCTGAATTAAAACTTGTTTGTGCAGGACGGCGTGGGTTCAGAAAATCAAGGCGGCGTCGGAGCTCTTCATCGAGACGGAGAAGAAGAAGAGGGAGAAGGCGTATTTAGGTATCTGCCCCGCTCGTATACACATAACCGGACGGATCAAACTCGATTATATCCTTAATAAACCGTGTGTGTGTGTGTGTGTGTGTGTGTGTGTGTGTGTGTGTGTCAGTGCGCTCTCAGAGGGCCACCGGTATCGGCCGTCTGATGGTGAACATCGTGGAGGGGATCGAGCTCAAACCCTGTCGCTCACACGGTAAATTATTTATTTATTTAACCGTGTAAAGTCACGATCGTCACTAGGAGCCATTTCAAAGTACGTTTTAATTATTTTCTGTTCAGTTAAAATATATATATATATTTAATGTTGCTGTTTTCCAGCGATGTTCCTTCGTTTTTCATGTTTTTTAAGCGCCGTCGTCCTCGTCTGTGTTTCCAGGAAAGAGTAACCCGTACTGTGAGGTGACCATGGGCTCCCAGTGCCATATCACAAAAACATTACAGGTAGGAATAATTACTAAATTATTGATTATTATTTAAAGGAAATTTGCCGGCGTTCATTATTGTCATTTTTGAGTCTCTGAAGAAAATTTTAAGACGAAAATGGTGTTAAAAGTTGATGCTTCTGTTCAGTATTTTGTATTTTGACAATTCATTTCTTAAAGTTTTAAAATTACTGACAATAATTTATTTATTTTACAGTTAAAACTATAAAATATTTACTGACTGACTGTCCAGTTAATCTGAATGTCGTTTTGCTTTTTTTTCAATGTTTTCCAGCTGAACTTTTTAAAAGGAGTTTTTTGTTTTATTAAAAAAAAATTTTTTTACTTTGTGTTGAATTTGATCTTTTCTAATCAATTTCATTTTACTCCTAAATTACATTTTAACATGTTTTTATGTTCCTTCATATCTTTTTCGGTGTCGTTTTTCTTGTATTTAAAAGGTTCCATTAATGAAGTTTATGATTTAGAAACATGAAATGCACCTGTATTAATTTTTTATCCGACTTTAGTGTCAGACGATCGTTCAATTTGTCCTTTTTCTCTCTTTGCAGGACACGTTGAATCCCAAGTGGAACTCCAATTGTCAGTTTTTTATTAAGGACCTGGAGCAGGACGTCCTGTGTGTCACCGTGTTTGAACGAGACCAGTTCTCACCCGACGGTCAGAAATCCTCACGCACTCGTTTTAAGACACGATCTTTTACATCGTTTACCACTTTTTGTTTAACACCCCTCCTCCCCCTCCCTCCTCCCCCCTCCCTCCCTACATCACCTCCTCCTCCTCCTCCAGACTTCCTGGGCAGGACGGAGATCCGGTTGGCCGAGATAAAGAAGGACCAGGGCTCTAAAGGACCAATCACGAAGAGGTTGCTGCTCCACGAGGTTCCCACCGGAGAGATCGTCGTCAGGCTGGACCTCCAGCTCTTCGAAGAACCGTGAGACGCAACTGGTTGCCGGACCGGGCCGGACCGGACCCGGTACGACCGGGGGACCCCCGTCAGCTGGGCCGGGCTGGATTCTCCCGTTTTCTCAGCAGGTTGAGGGACAGTTTTACGTCAGCGTGGAGTTAAAAAGAACAAATCAGTGAGCCGATCAGAACCAGAGAGGTGAATTCAAAAGGACCCGCAGAGACGCCGAGAGCGGCAACATATCTGTAGTTTTATTAAATATTAATAATGATCTTCTCGTCAGCTGTCCGTCGTCACAGTTTCACACGTTACCTCCTCGTTGTTTACGTCAGAATTTCAAGTTCTGGGTTCCTCAGATTCTCACCTTTTAATATTTTATTTTTTTACCACATGACCCCCGAGGGCCTCCGTAGTTTTAGAAATTTGTCCTCCTTGACTTTTATTACACAATTTTTTTTAAGTTGCATTTTTGTGTCAAAATCTAAATATAACAGTTATCGCCGAAGTTTCAGTCTGCAAAAAAAAAAAAACACCAAGTAGGTTTCAATCTATGACGATATACAAACACTCTTAATAAAAACATTACAAGTCGGCTCTCCGCTGCGTTTTACTTTCTTAAGTGAACTGAAATCATGAAGAGTTTTTAATGTCTTGAGTATCAGTAGAAGGATTTACACGACGAGACCAAATCTCCTCCTGACAAATTCAGTTTTAACAAGTTTGCACACGTCTTTGAGCTTTTTATTGTTTTATTACCATAAATAAAGAGCTTATCGTTTCCGTACATATCAGCTTTCTGAGATTAATATTCTATAAATGTAAAACCACGTCTCTGCAGGTCCTGATTTAAACCACTGAAATTTTTAACCCCCGCAAACGTCTTTAAATTTAGTTTTACTCGTCTTTAAACTGTGTTCAGTTTCACGAAGTGGTGCTTCCGTGGTCCGAAATCGTAGCAGTGAACCGGGTCGGTGCCGAGATGGGAGATTTTAATCTGAGAGAATGACGTGGTACTACGACCCAGGAAATTAAAAATCCTGTTTCCGATCCGGTCCGGTCCGGTCCCAGTCTGCCGGTTCTCCTCCCCCAGTCCGGTCCGGCTCAGTATTTCCGGTCCGGTCCCGGAGAACCAGCCCGGGTTCTCTCCCTCCTGCATCATCAAGACACTCCAGTGACAATCCCAGCCCTCCTCCTCTGTCCGAGCAAACCCGAACCCTGTGTGTGTGTGT
This sequence comes from Embiotoca jacksoni, assembly GCF_022577435.1. NCBI lineage: Eukaryota > Metazoa > Chordata > Actinopteri > Embiotocidae > Embiotoca > Embiotoca jacksoni. The sequence goes on from NW_027185252.1 coordinate 1,117,435, forward strand.
GTGTGTGTGTGTGTGTGTGTGTGTGTGTGTGTGTGTGTGTGTGTGTGTGTGTGTGTGTGTGTGTGTGTGTGTGTGTGTGTGTGTGTGTCGAGGTGGACCGGCTACTTAAAGGCTCCGTTTTTCTTTAATTTATTTATTTAATTTGTTTTTAGGGAGTCTTTCGATCGACTCTTTCAGGCTTTTCAGCAGCTTCGAGGTACAAAACGCGTCAAACGGACCTCGACACGCTTCTGGGTTGTTGTTTTTTTCTGGTCTGTCGTGCAAATGCTAACGATGCTAATAAGCTAAAATAAAAATAAAAACAAATGTCCGGTGTAAATAGATTAACGGACGTTAACGGACATGTCGGACGTCCCGTTCACGCGCGTCAATTCTAGCAAATGCTGATAAACACAAAATAAACAGCTGAGTCGACCTGCAGTGACGGCTGGTTTTAAACTGTAAAAATAAAGAATGTCTTAACTTTAACTTTTCTTTTTCTTTTTGTTCCCGGATGCACACGGGAGTCGTAGATTTTATTTCCGTCACGCATCCCGAACTCTTGACGTGTCGTCGCTGCTGTGTTGAGCTGCCACAGGAGGGCGCCACTACGCAGGGGAGGTAAAAAAAACAAAAACAACTAGACTGAACTGAACCCCTGAAACCTGCCCCGTGTATCTCCGACCCCCCGAGGGAGCTCAGCGGAGGACGGACGTCGGCACTTTCAGCACTTTGAAAAACGAAACGCTGATAATCAGAGCAGACTGACTTTATATATCACACGGCGGCCATTTTGAGTAATCAGAGAGGGAATAATAATAATAATAATAATAATAATAATACGCTTAAAGGATGTTTTTCTTATCGCCAATAGATATCGTGAAAATACCAAAAACAAAACGGCGAGCTAGTTGGTCTGAATTCACCTTTTTTCACGACTTCCTTCTGTTCTGCTCTCCGCCTGTAAAAATGTTAAATCTTTTAAAGCAAATGATAAATTGTAGTTTTGAAGAAAATACCTGAAATATGAACGGATGCGTTTTGTGAGGGATTATTTTCAGTGGCGGATTAATCCACATTTTGAGCAGCGGGGAAGAAATAAACTAAATATACAAGATATATAATTAAAAACAAAAAAAAATAACTAAAATTGTTCAATAAAAGGAAATAAAAATGTTCCATAAGTTTAAGTTTAATTTTGAGTATAAAGTCGTTTTATTTGGAAGCGATGCTTAAAAAAAAAAAAAAAAAAAACAGCTAAAATGGCAAAAATCTTCAACATTAGTGACGTGAAGTAATTCCTGGAGTTTTTTTTTTTTTTTTTTTTTTTTTTATATCATAGTTTGTAATTTGTTTAGAAATTTTAATTATTTAAAAAAAAAACATTTATAGACCGAAGTTAGTTTTTACTTCTTTTACAAAAAAAAAAATAGAAATAAGACGACGAGACAGTTTTTTTTGTTTTGTTTGTTTTTTTTGGTTCATTGTCGGAAGTTTAACCGCTTTCGTTGTTTGTTTTTAAAGTATATCGTGAACTCGTTTGAAAACTCAGGAGTTACTTCTTCTTCTTCTTCTTCTTTCTTTTTGACGACGTCTATTTCTCCCGCCCTGACGATTCAAAATGGCGGCCGCAGGCGACACTTCTCAAGTCGGTTTCGCTCGGCGAAGGTTGTCGTAGATTTTGGGGGTTTGTTAGCGAGCTGCTTTTGGCCGATTTAGTAAATCTAGTTCGTCGTTTTTAATTTTTAACGCCACGGTTACAGTAACTACTGAATTTATTTACCGCCGAGACAACCGTTACCTTAGCGACCAGCCACTGTCCAATCAGGAGTCGGCGAGGGCTCAGCCAGCTTCGGAGGAAGGCGTGAACGAAATGATTGTGTTTCTCCCCCAGACTGATGATGATGATGATACTGAATGATGATGAAGTCGTCTTACACCCCCTCCACACCTCCTCTTCCTCCTCCTCTTCCTCCTCCTCTTCCTCCTCCTCACACTTAACTGAATCCAGTTCGTCTACCTTCCAGGTTGTGTATAATACTGCTGTTATCTGAGAGTTAATATATGACGGGGGGGGCGATGAAGATGAAGATAAAGATAAAGACAGCCTGCTGTTAATTATCACTGTAGAAGATAATGTACGTTGTTGTCTTTCAATGTTCAGAATAAACTTCAGTTGGACCAAGACTCTCCGTGTTGTTCTGGTTCTTTAAAGCATTTTTAATTTCATTTTTGGTTCTTCGACGCGACGTCATCGAATCCCGATGAGGACCGTTGTCGATGTTAAAGCATCCTGTGGCGACTTTTTAAACCGTTTTACGAAGAGCTTTACAAAATAAGAGACTACAAAAGTAATTCAAGGGTAAAATTCAAAAATATACGAGTTGGAGATTAAAAAGATGATTTAAAGAATAAGAAATTTAACAACAAATTAAGAATTAATGTGTGCAGTAAGAAAATAATACTTATTACACTTGTGAATAAAAAAAAACCTTTGCTTTTCCTTATTTTTTCTTTCTGATTTCTTAAAATTGTTTGTTAAACAGGAAAAAAAGTGAATTATTTTAACTTAATAAAATATTGTCTAAAAATGTTGGAAAAAATACTTTTTAAAAAAAAATTTCTTATGTTGTTTTATGTGATTTAAAGCTTTTTCTTTTTTTCTATTTATTACCGCTGACTGATGTAATAAATTGTGTATTAAAACACAATTAACAGCATAAGTAGCTTTTAACATTATTTTTTTAAGCCTTTAATGTGTCAAAATAAAATGTTACTAAAATGAAATAATTGGAAATTTTGTCAGAGCAGCAAATGCACATTGTTATATATATAGATATAATATATAAAAATATATAAAAAAATTATATTCTGTTATATATATAGAAACAATAGAATATATTGTTTTATATATTATATATGTTTTTATAATATATATTATAAATATATTATATATAATATATATATTATAAATATATAATATATATATATTTATATATTATATATTTTTAAAAAATTTAATATTTTATATATTACAATATATTTTATATATTAAAAAAATTATATATATATTATATAATAATAATTCAGCTGTCAAGAGAAAGTAAATTTGTTTTTACAACAGATGGGACTGACGTAATCTGCAGCCTTCGTGGCTAAAAAGCCTCTTATCTTGACAGGGGGCGTGGTCTTTGCTTAAAATGAGCCGAGTCAGCACAGATTAATTTACATACGAAAACACCGGAAGTCTTGCTTTCAAAATAAAACAGCATTAACTAACTTGCACGCAGAAACATCTTTAATCAAGCAATGGGGAGAAACCGCTCTCAAATTAGGTCATTTATTTCATGTTATTTAAATGTATTATTATATGGATTTGTGAATTAATTCAGCCATCAATTAAGCAGCTACAGTATTAATCATCATTAACACAGTTTCACAGGTTTTAATTAAATTAAATTTGTATCTTATTCCATTTTATTTGTAGATACTGTGCTTTTAAAAATATATATATATTTATACTTTTACTACCTCTATTTTGATTCTGTAATTTTTTTTTTATAGCTTTTGCTGTATCTTCCATGCTGCTGTAACCAAATAAATATCTATCTAATATTAATGGGTTAAGAAGAGCGGGCTGTGGGAGCTTTTATTTTGATAACCACCACCGGAAGCACATCTATCCCATTTATTTATGTATTTATATTTTTTTTTTAAAGGTTGTCTGCAGGGACGTTTATGCAACACAAACGACTCGTTCCTTTTAACACGCGTTTATTTATCAGCTGTTAAAATCCTCGTCTGAGTCCGTCGTGATAAAAAACTAGAATAACGGCACCATGCTGGAGGACACTCGGGACATTTAGTTCTCTCTGTCCCTGCTGGACATTTCCTCCACGTTACTTCACCAAAAACACAAGTCACCTGTAATCCTGCTCACTTCTGACACTTTAATCTGAACCAGTCATGTGTGCTGCGTTGTTCAGAGGAGGACGAGGACTGCGCGTAAGTACGCTGTTTGACTTGTGTTTAAACTTCTCAGTTAAATGTACACCACTTTTTCAGTGGCCACTTTATTAGGTACACCCGTGTGATCTCATTAAGTCCAGTACAAGAGTCCTGAAATAATATCAGAAGCTCACTTTGGTTTGTTAGAAATGTCTAAATTTAGTTATATGTCTGTACGAGTTTCTTTTTTTTTTTTTGCACGTGATTACATTATATTGAACATTATTTTTTACATAGTGCACATGAGGTCTGTTTATTAGAAACAACCATGATTGAGTTCAGCAGAACACCAATCACACTATGACCTTGTGACCTCAATGTAAACACATACAACATAACTTTATAGGCATCATAAAAGATGTTACAATATTCAAATTTGCAAAAGACAGCGAGTGTGTTTGTAATAAAATGAACACTGTATGTTTCGTATGTTTATCAGTTGCATCTATTTGCGTTTTTACTTGCTCAAACTCTTTGTGTCTGCAGCTGTAAAATGTAAAAGTACCATTTTTTTTTTTTTTTTTAAAGGAAACACCCCCTCAATGAGTTAATTTCAAAATAAAAGCTGGAAAACATCATTAATGACAATGTAGTTTTCATGTTTCTTATTATTTCTAATTTGAGTCTAGATTTATAAACCGTTTCAACTTTCCTGAATATCTGTGTGTGTGTGTGTGTGTGTGTGTGTGTGTCCAGTGTGTTCACAGGGAGGTGTCCAGAGTCGTGTGGAGGCCGGAGGCGGCGGCTCTGTTCAGCTCCAAACCGCCAGACAGAAAACCTCCTCGCAGGACGCACATCAGTAAGACCAACACGGTTGTTTGATATAATTATAATAATCCAGCCGCTTTTGTTTGTCTTTAATTTAACGTCCGATAGCGAGAGACAGAGAAAAGGATTGTTGGGATGAGGTGGTTTGTGTTTAACAGTCATTTTATAGTATAATATAATAGTAATATATATATATATATATATATATATTGTGATATTATTTAAAAAAAAAAACATTTGCCTTTAAAATAATCAAAAAAGTTGGTCAAAAATGTTGTTGTCTTGTTTTGTTTGACTAAAAATGTTCAGTTTACAAATGGCAGCATTTCTTTTTTGAAACACTGAAATCTGCAAATATTTGGCTTTTTTCTGGTCTTGCTTTAAAAAAATGATAAAAACGATGAATCAGTTATTATTATTCTCGGAGGTCAAAGGTCACATATTATAGTATTTTTTTTTTTCTGTCAGAGAAAGCCAAACCTCAGCCTGCGATGGACATCAACGAACTCCTGGACAGACTCTTCTCCGCGAGGAGGGCGGGCACGGCGCCCCCTGCTGCTGCTAAAGGTCAGTGCAACTTCCACGACACAAAAACGGTGACACAAATTTGCTCAGTTTGGATTTTTAAAGGACACTTGTTGAATCCCTCAAAAACGCTGATTTGTTCTGCTTATTATGGGGTGGTTTCACATTTCCCGTCTTTCCTTTTTTTCCTCCACTTCTCCCGGGCCTCCGACCGCCTCCTCAACGTCAGCCGCCGCTTCTACTTTCAAACAAGCCTCCGAATCACATCCTCTGACTCCTCTCGGTGTTTCTCCGGCTGGCCGTCTTTCCGATGCGACTCTTCTTCGAACGACCTCGGCGTCTCTTTCTGCGTCGTCGGGACCGGAAGCGGCCGCGGTTGAACACCAGACGGTAGAGACCAAAGTAGAAAAGGATCTTTCCTCGTCAGCCGTGACGGAGAAGAACGTGGAAACGTCGTCTTTTCCAGATTCTGCAGCAGAAACTTTTACAAGAACTGCAGTAGAATCTCCGGTAGAAGTTCCTCCGGTAGAAACACTGGAAAGTAGAGCGTCCGTCGTTGAAGGTCGAGTAGAACCGACAGTCGACATCCCAGCTGACCCTGGGGTTGTTTTCTCACAAATTGCCAAAGTAGAACCCTTAATAGAAGCTACAGTAGAACCAGCAGTAGAGTCCGGTCTTCTTCCTCCGGTAGAACCAGCAGTAGAGTCCGTTCTTCCTCCGGTAGAACCAGCAGTAGAGTCCGTTCTTCCTCCAGTAGAACCAGCAGTAGAGTCCGTTCTTCCTCCGGTAGAACCAGCAGTAGAGTCCGTTCTTCCTCCAGTAGAACCAGCAGTAGAGTCCGTTCTTCCTCCGGTAGAACCAGCAGTAGAGTCCGTTCTTCCTCCAGTAGAACCAGCAGTAGAGTCCGTTCTTCCTCCGGTAGAACCAGCAGTAGAGTCCGTTCTTCCTCCGGTAGAACCAGCAGTAGAGTCCGGTCTTCTTCCTCCGGTAGAACCAGCAGTAGAGTCCGGTCTTCTTCCTCCGGTAGAACCAGCAGTAGAGTCCGGTCTTCCTCCAGTAGAACCAGCAGTAGAGTCCGGTCTTCCTCCGGTAGAACCAGCAGTAGAGTCCGGTCTTCTTCCTCCGGTAGAACCAGCAGTAGAGTCTGTTCTTCCTCCAGTAGAACCAGCAGTAGAGTCCGGTCTTCCTCCGGTAGAACCAGCAGTAGAGTCCGGTCTTCCTCCGGTAGAACCAGCAGTAGAGTCCGGTCTTCTTCCTCCGGTAGAAGCAGCAGAAACATCCATTTTCGAGGGTCCGGTAGAGCCTTCGATCGACTCCGCAGTCGATTTGGCAGCTCAGGAAACACAAGCTAAAAACATTTCTGCCAATGAAGGACCTTTATTAGAAACTACAATAGAAGCACCAGTAGATGCCGCCTCCATTTTTACAGTGGAAACAGTAGAAATCAGAGCGGCTCCCGTTGAAGAGCCTGTCGAGCCGACGAAAGACGGAGCTGCTCAACGAGCACCAACAGACTCAGGAACGGTTGACATCCTGTACGGTGCCACAGTGGAACCAGCAGTAAACACTACAGTAGAACCCTCAGTAAACACTACAGTAGAACCAGCAGTAAACACTACAGTAGAACCAGCAGTAAACACTACAGTAGAACCCTCAGTAAACACTACAGTAGAACCAGCAGTAAACACTACAGTAGAACCCTCAGTAAACACTACAGTAGAACCAGCAATAAACACTACAGTAGAACCAGCAGTAAACACTACAGTAGAACCCTCAGTAAACACTACAGTAGAACCCTCAGTAAACACTACAGTAGAACCCTCAGTAAACACTACAGCAGAACCCTCAGTCAACACTACAGCAGAACCTTCAGTAAACACTACAGTAGAACCAGCAGTAAACACTACAGTAGAACCCTCAGTAAACACTACAGTAGAACCCTCAGTCAACACTACAGTAGAACCCTCAGTAAACACTACAGCAGAACCCTCAGTAAACACTACAGTAGAACCCTCAGTAAACACTACAGCAGAACCCTCAGTCAACACTACAGCAGAACCCTCAGTAAACACTACAGCAGAACCCTCAGTAAACACTACAGTAGAACCCTCAGTAAACACTACAGTAGAACCCTCAGTCAACACTACAGTAGAACCCTCAGTAAACACTACAGCAGAACCAGCAGTAAACACTACAGTAGAACCCTCAGTAAACACTACAGTAGAACCCTCAGTCAACACTACAGTAGAACCAGCAGTAAACACTACAGTAGAACTCTCAGTCAACACTACAGTAGAACCCTCAGTAAACACTACAGCAGAACCAGCAGTAAACACTACAGTAGAACCCTCAGTAAACACTACAGCAGAACCCTCAGTAAACACTACAGTAGAACCCTCAGTCAACACTACAGTAGAACCAGCAGTAAACACTACAGTAGAACCAGCAGTCAACACTACAGTAGAACCCTCAGTAGAGTCCAGACTTCATCCTGTGGAACCAGTAGAGACGTCTGCTGTCGAGGGTCCGGTCGAGTCTACGGCAGACGGAGCGGCTCAAGAAGCCGAAAGCGCAGACGGAGGAGCAGTTGATGTCTCGGAGGTTAAAGCAGTAGAAACCACAATAGAAACCACAATAGAAACTACAGTAGAATCATCTCTGACATCAGCCGACAGTCCGCCCGGCGGTCGGGAACCGGAGTCCAGGCGGCAGCGAGGGAGCATTTCAGAGGCCATGTGGCTGGAGGCTGGAAGAGAGGAGGTCCTGGAAGGTGAGCTGGAGGTCCTGGAAGGTGAGTTCAGGATTTAAAGAGAAAAGGCCCTTCTGTGGAGCCACTGTCTGATTTGTCCCTTCTGGGCTACTGTAGAAAAATGAACACGATGCACTCTGTGGAAGAGGACCCGAGGCTGAGAGCAAATGAGTGTTTTTTCTAAAAGGATTCTCCTGAAAACTGGAGAAATAAATGACCTGAATTAAAGTAAGATTGCAGCCGAGGGAAGTGTTCAGTTAAAGTGCAGAAATGGATTCGGCTCTCGTCTGTTTCTGTAGTCGTTACAGAAGCTGCCGTCGATACGGAGGAGGTGCAGGAGGAGGTGGAGGAGGAGGAGGAGGAGGAGGAGGAGGAGGGTACCACGGGTAAACCAGCAGTTATTGTTTTTTTTATTGCCTAAACTTAATCATACTGTCGTTTCAAATATTTAAGTGGAATATTCAATTTAAATTTAACAGTGTGGTGGTTTTTTTTTTCCAGCTTTAGATCCGGTTCAGAGACTTTTCCTGGAGAAGATCAGAGAATATAATAACATGCAAAGGTAAGGAGACACTAATGTTCTCTATTATATTCAATAGGAAAACTACTTCTGAGGTTTGGAGAAAATATATATATTTTATATATTCAGAGAGTCCTCAACATCTGTAAAAATAAAGAATAAATCTCCTTTTAGTTGTGTGTGAAATAAATAAAACTGGACAAAGACATCACCTGGACATTTTCCTGTTTTAATGTCTCATCTTTCTCTGTTAAGGTTGAAGGGAGGACCGTTGGCGGCGGAGCCAGACCAGGAGAAAAGACTGTCCGAGGAGACGGAGAAGCTCCAGAGACTTTACGGAGGAGGAGACCTGAGAAGTTTCCCTCAGTTCACCTTCACAGGTGAGTCCACAAGGTGTTCAAAGGATTCATTTCAACCAACACGTCGGCTCCATAATGCAGTTAACATTTGCAGGTTTTTTTTCTGTCTTCTTTAAATAGATAATTTTTAAAAAAAAAAGAAAAAATGTTTTTATTAAAAGCCAAAACTAAAACAAAGGCACCTCTGAATCAGCGCCGGCTTCCTCTAAGGATAACCTCATGTCTGATAATCCAATTCCCTCTGCAGCTTATGAACTGTATTTTTACCTCCTGACGGCTCCAGTAACACGACCCTGTTTGTTTTTGGTTCCTCTCTTCAGAGCCTGATTTGGACCAGAACTCCAAATGATGCTTTTCCTCTGTTATTTTTTTTTTTTTTTTTTTTTTTTGCATTGTGAAATAACGTATTTATTAAAAAAAGCAGCACTTGTAAGCCCGTTTTGTTGTTTATTTATTTATTTGTATGTTCAGCATGCAATCCCAGCAGCAGTTTACGCCTCATTGAACAGCAGGTGGAGCAGCCGGGACAGCATCCTTCTGTTTTTGGCTCCGTTCATCTCCTCGCCCTCATTTCCTCACCTGCATTTACAAGCTGTATATTTTATATTTTTTTGTCTGCTCACGCTCGAAGGCAGTCTTTGCCGAACCCAATCCCCTCCCTCAGTCACGACTCCTGTCACGGAGATGGTGTGACTCACAAAACCCCCCAGAAACACCCGCACGCCAAACTACATACTAAAAAAAAATTTTTTTAAAAAAAGGCTAAAATGGGTTCTTCTCTGGTTTATTGTTTATTTTAGTCTGAGTGACACGTGAATGTAAAATATAGTGCGAAGTGGAGGAAACTGACTGAAGTAGAAAAAAAGAGCTGTCATTCACATCCATTCAAATCCCAGCTGTGTTGATGAGGATGCGCTTTGTGGCCCTGCGGTGACGTCATCCGCGTTTTTTTTTTTTTGTTTTTTTTAGGCGGCCACACAGATCGCCTGTGCAGAATCCCGTGCGTGTATTTCGCCCCCCCCCCCCGTCCCCCGTCCCCCCCTCTTTGGTTTCTCCAACTCTGGGCCGTGACACTTTCCCGGTAATGTGAGATAGCTGCACGTTAACGACAACGTTGACAAAACCGGTAACGGTTGTGACAAAAAAAAAAAAAAACGCTCCTTGTGTGTGTGTGTGTGTGTGTGTGTGTGTGCGCGCGCTAGTGTCCCTCTCCTCTCTCGCTCGCGCGCTCCTCTCTCACTTCTCACGTCACTCGCTACAACCACCGAGCACGCGACCCCCCCCCCCCTCCTCCCCCGCCCCGCCCCCCCCCCCCTCCTCCTCCTCCTCCTCGCGCACCGCCGTTAGCTCGCGAGCTAAACCGACATCGCTCCTTTGACCGACGCGCGCGCTGCTGCTGCCGCCGCTGCCGCCGCCTTTGTTTTTAAGCCCGCGGTTTTTTCCCCCCTCCGGTGTTTGTTATGTGAGGAGGACGCGGACGCGCGTTGAGTTAGAAAACGGATTATCTCGCACCTCTCCTCGGTTCTCCCGGGAGCCGCCATGGAGTGCCGTGTTCTGTCCATACAGAGCCATGTGGTCCGGGGCTACGTCGGCAACAAGAGCGCCTCTTTCCCGTTACAGGTAAGTGCGACTCGGCGTGCACCCGTTATCGGACAGCCGAGACACCCGTTATCGGACAGCGACCCCCCCGTCCGGACACGTTTCGTTCGCCCATTAAAAAAAAATAAATAAATCAGATGTCGGCTTTCCATCAGCCTTTAAACCATGTTAATACCAATTATTTATTTATTTTTTGTACGATTTTATTATTAAAGTTGTGCTAACAGAAATCCGTCTAAACCGTCGCTGGATGTGTTTTTATTTATTTTATTTTTATTTTTTTTGTGGCGGCTTTAAACGTAATGATAGGCCGTGAACGATGGCGGCGTTGGACGTGCTGAGAAAACAAAAATAATAATAATAATAATAATAATAGTAGTGTTGTCACCAATAACCGCGACGACAGGTGTCGTGACGAACCCTCTGCCTCCCCCCTCCTCCCCCGTCCTCCCCCCGTGTCCTCACCCATAAACCATCCCCGTGACATATGAATATCACGCAGCTGACGTTTGTCCCTTTTCCTCCCACGTCCTGTTTATTCGACAGCAAATTATAAAAACAAATTATAAACGTAAATGATCCGCTGACGACACCTGTCATTGAAGGGGTTGTCCGATAATGGAGCCAGAGGTGGTCTTTCTGTGATGGTTTCATTGTGCGTGACGACAAAACAGATGTTTGTTTGTTTTAATGCTTGGACGTTGTTAATGCCTTGCTCGTTGGCCAAGTGTGGCAGAGGTTGCGTCTGATGATGGATCTTCACCGGTGTTAATCAAATGACCCCTAACTTGGATGAGGAAGACGTGTCTACCTGCTACCTGAGGAAGTCACAGGTCCATGTTGGTCATCACTAACACCTCCTACCTGGAGGTTGCACACTAAAAAATAAAAAGATAGTTGATGATCTCGGGGGGTCAAAGGGGAAAACTTGTTCTCGGCCTGTCGACCGGTCACCAACAGTTTCGGCGACATCGTGTTTTTTTTTTGCTCGCGGACATCCAGCTGTGATGGTGTATGAACATCTGGACAGACTCCCGCAGCTGATAACCTGCCAGTCGGTGCCGAAGGACGGACAAATAATCAATACAGCTCTCTTTGGTACTTTTAAGTTTCCTGATGAACTTACGAAGGTCGAGGTTGTCGTACACGCAGCTTTTCCATCTTCTGAAACTTCACATTTTCTCAGACCGACTTGTGTTGAAGTGGAATATTAAAGCTTTTAAAGAAGATTCACAGACAACAAATCGGAAATTGAACATCGCGCCGTACTAATTGCTGTCGTCTATTTTAAAGTAGATGTTTTCCTCTTTTTGTTTACACAGATTCCTTTTGCAGATTCAAAACAAAAAAAAAACTTTTATCAAAATACCATCCATCTTGTGAGCATTAAAACCAAAAGGAAACACGTCGCCTGTCTCCTGAAACACGGTTTGAATCGCTTGCTGCTTTGTCCTCAGCTGCGGTGTCACCCGGTTCTGCTGCTTTACTCTTTATGTCAATGTTTAATTCAATAATCAATAAACTATCTGACAACTGAACAACAGTAGCTGGCGGAAATTGTGAAAAATAGACGATGATTTTCAGTTATTATGTTTGATTTCTTCAGTAATAGATGTTTATTTATATCGCTATTATTCATAATTTGACTCCCACCCCTCATTCAATAACTGAGTCATATATATATATATATATATATATATATATATATATATATATATATATATATATATATACACACCGAAGTGCGAGAGTTTACAGAGTGCTGGACATTAATTAACCAGCAGAGTTAATTTTATTCAAAAACAAAACATCGATTGGAAATTATGCGAGAAGACACAGAGCTCCTCCTTTATGATGATGGTTTTATATTTTGTACCATCAGTAGAGGTGGTGTTGGTGGTGTTGGTGGTGGTGTTGGTGTTGGTGGTGGTGGTGGTGGTGGTGAGGCTGACTGTGGGCCGACAGCGCAACATCCCATCATCCTGAGAGACGTCGTGAGAAGTAACCGGGGTTTATTTTTAGCCTGTGTTAAGTGTTCTTGATACTTTATGATTTTTTATTTTTTTTATAGCTTTTTAATCACTATCGTTATTATTACAATTGCGCATGATACCCTGAAAAACATTTTTTTTTTTTATTCTGGCTCTTTATGGCAATTTATATCATCGTCTTAATTTGTAAAAATATAAGTTTCACAGTCACTAAATATTATTTGTAACCTACATGTACTTTATAGTGTTTTTTTATGCAGACTGTATTAGTAACAAAGCCCTCAATGGTCTTTTATTTTTTATATTTTAGTCTTTGTACATCTTTCTACATGCAGCTAAATACAGTATTTTACCATTTAAATGAACTATTCTGAGGTTTATTGTGAGAATGTCCTCCTGCTGCATTTTACATTATATTGGCCTTTTTTTTTTTTTTTTTATAATGTCAATTAATAATGTTTTAACTGTGAGGAGACGACCCCCTTCAGGCACTATGTTTTAACTCCAATCAGATGTTGTAAGAGGGGAAAAAAAAGATGTAAATGTGCAGTTGGATTTCGGTCAGAGACGTAATATCAGCTGACACCAGCTTGACAGTGTCGTACCGTGAGAGTATGTGGCTGATGTGTGAATGAATGAATGAATGAATGAATGAATGAACCACTGCTGGATGCAAAAAAAAAAAAAAAATTGGCACTAAAATAGAAAATCTACAGGTCGGCGAAGGAGCTGCTGTCACTGTTCAGAGTAACAACCATGATTCAGCTGGTGTTAGAGATAAGGGATATGATGATGATGATGATGATGATGATGATGATGATGTCGTCAGCGAGTGTGCCGGGCATCCCTCTCCCCTGTGCTGTGAGGAGACGGCGGTGTGAGGAAAGCAGGGCTCTGATTGGCCGCCACAGGATTCCTCCCTGATGACATCACTGAAGATGGAGAGCCGAGCCACATAGACTCGGCTTTCACATAGAAACCAAAATTTAAAGAGGGAGCGGTGTCCTGTGGCGCAATGAGGAAAAACGGGAGAAATAAATTTTGGAGTGTCATTGAATGTGTTTTTATAAGTTTTGATTTTCTTTCTTTGAAAAAAACCTTTTTCGGAGCGGTGACAGAAGAGAAAACTATAAAAGCTGAATCAGTCAATTAAAAAAAATGGGACTACGTCCTAATTATTATTGAACGTTTAGGTTGAAGCGGTCTTCTTCAGCGTCCCCTGAAACCAGCAAGGGAGAGGAAGTGTTTTGCTCAAAGACACTTCAGCAGCTCAGATAGTTGCCGATTAGTCGTTCTGCAGTTGCTCATGTTACGACCCGGCGGCCTTCAGTGAATCTTTTAATGTCAAGAACTTTTTTTTTTTAGTGTCATCAAATCACAAACCTTTCAGCTGGCGGCTCATTTAGTTTCAGATACTGATGCCAAAAAACACGTCCTTCAAAAGGAGACTGAAGCCCCGTGAGGAAATGACTCATTCTTTATAACCAGGCGAGCCTTCATTTGATGCTTATGTTTTAATATTTTAACTTCACAAGGTCCTGTTGCTTAGAGGAAAACAATCAGGGGGATTCATTATGAATTAAATATTTTTAAATCTATGTTGATTGTTGAATATGAGTCATAGTCATTTATCAAAAAGTATTTGTACGGTAGCAGCGTCTTTAATCACGACGTCGGACAGGACATCGCGTCAAATTTTATTTCTAAAATATTTAAATAATCAACAGCTAACTTTTACGTCATTATTACCTGTGCGTAATTAAAAGAAATCACGGTGAACGTGCAGTTTGTGTCCCTGCAACATTTCTGTGACGAAACTGGTTTCAAACAGTCAGCCATGTTTGTTTTGAGTCTACAAACTGGTGTTTGTAAAGATCCTTAAAGGTTTTCATGAAACCATCTCAGAGTTACCACTTTATTAAGTACACTAAACAAACGCAATAAATCTTTCATCTTCACAAAGGTTATAATGTTCAGTCTTTTGTTAAAGCTCTTTTATTCGATATGTGTACCTACTTTGATCCTTTTTTTTCTATTTATCTTATGTCGTCGGTGAATTTGTGTTTAATTAAGAGTATAAACGAGTTTCCAACTTACCAATCACCTTCTGTTAAACTCTCTCTCTCGTTCAAGTGTTCTTGAGTCTTAATTTCTACCGGCCGCATTACGAGGAGGGTAAATAAAGTCACCCCCACCCACCGACCCCACCAACCCCACCAACCCCACCCCCCGTGGATATCAATAGAAAAGTGGTGTATTCATGCAGCACTGTGGTTTTTCTTTATTTTGTTTGTCACCTTTTCAGGAAGCTTCGTCAAATCCCTCCAAGGTCCAAGTTAACATCTCTCTGAAAGCGGACCGTTGTATCTCAAAGTCACAGTCGACTGAAAGGAACAAAGAACTCGTTCACTCTCCGCTCGCTTTAGCCCAATTAAATAAAGTCTTCCAGATAACGATTGAGAGACGCCACACGTGGAGGAGACACGAGTGGCGTCGCTCCGGTAATTAAACTAAAAATAACCTGAGGACGGGAGACGCCGAGAGTTGTTTTGTGTTTTTTTGTTGTTACCGTTCAGACTTCAGCTGAAGTTAAACTAAGATGTTGTTTACATCTCCGTGAACAAAATCACAGCCGGAGTTCAAAGAAGTCAAATTTAATGTTTTTTTGTTGTTGTTTTTTTTGCAGTTTAACTTCCAGATATTCAGCGTTGTCGTGTTTTCTCATTATTGAGCAACTTTACTGTTTTTTTTGTCTCGCGCCGTCCCGTTGGGTTTGTCTCGGGCCGGTGTGTGTTCACCTCGTGACACCAAACGAAAGTTTCCCAGCCAGCCGGTGAGCACAGCGAAAGCGTTGAGCAGCCAGAGGAGACAGACATTTCCCTCGAGGGTCAGTCAGCAGACTAAAAATAGAGCGAGGGAAAGAAAGGAAGAAAAAAAGGAGAGCGAATGTCGTCCTCGCGTTTATTAAGTGGACGCCAACGGGACACCGGGTGGATGCTGAAGATGCTTCTGTGTCGTGTTTACAGTTTATTTCTGCTGTCCTCAAAAAAAGATTTGTTGAGTGATAATAAACAAACACAAACTATGAAAAGTACATTCAACTGTTTCCTGTCTCTTCTTCTGTTTCCAGGTTTTAGGGTTTGAGGTGGACTCCATCAACTCCGTCCAGTTCTCCAACCATACAGGTAAAGACTGATGACTGACGTAGCTGCCGGGGGGGAGGGAGGGAGGGAGGGAGGGAGATTAACTTCATTCACATTTCATCCGGGCCTTCCTCTCTCGGTGTCGAGGACAAATCTCTGCTGCTTGTCTGATGAAACTCGAAGCAAAGATGCCGTTTGACTCTTAGGGCACGTCCACCTGGTGATTAATAAATCTTGCCCTGTCTTGTCCTTGGAGTTGGAGTTGGAGATGACAGACTTCACCAGAGAAATCGTGCGTCACTGTGGAGTCTGTTCGAAGGCGCTCTCTCGGTGGAGGATTCAGCATTTCTGTGGCTCGAACCATTTTAATGACGGAAAGTCAAGACTCGGCTTCGTTCTTTTTAATCCTCCTCTCACGTCACTTTTTAATAAAATAAAAATAAAAGAAGAAGAAAAAAGTCCACTGCTAAATCGTTAGTACCCTCTTTGAAATATGACATGTTACCTCGGAAAATACTGAACAAGTGGCAAGATTAAAAACCATAAATTCAGTTTTCATTGAGGAGAAAAGATGCTCAACTTCTTATGTTTTCTATCATTGTGGACAATAACAGCTGTCGTGCGCTGAAGGAGCTTCTGAATATGTTTAATGTAGATTATTGCCGATTGATTTATTCATCTTTCAGTCACGTCGAGAGGTTTTGTTTCTTTTTTTTTCTGTCATCATACTTTAACAATAAAAACTCATTTCAAACTTTTCAAAAGTTTGAAATCCTCACAGGATCACGCGTTTTAAATACAGTAATAAAGTTCTGCTATTTAATCAGTTAATCATGTGTTATATAGAGATTTCTTTGTTTTTGTCCTTTTCCCACCATTTTCTTTATGTTTTTGGATAATTGGTACAAAGTGAATTACCTTGACAACCTTTTTTGAAAAAGAATCGGGAACCTTTTGTACTCTTTTCTTTTTTCCACAAGTTGTTTCTTTTCCAACGTAGGAAATATAAAGTGCTCGTGTTGCCTTTCAGATTTCAGAATAGTCTTGAGGAAACGTTCTGTTTGCTGAAGGTCTCGACAGGATCTCGATTCACGTCCTCGACCTTCACTCAGGTCTGACCGTCCCACTTCGGTCTTCAGTTAAAGCTGGCAGCATGCGGAGGTTGTAGTTCTTTGATTTGTACGAGGCTGGTTCATCGGTGGTGTGAATTGCTTTCAGTGACCTGAACAGAAAAGTGCTTCGGACTCTCGTGTCGGTTTAATCTGATCTTGTCTGTTGGAGGAAAAAAAAAAAAATTAACTTTCAATTTCTTTGGAGGAGAGTGTGATGATATTGAAGAGGGAGAGAGAAGGTGAACAGGGAGGGAGGAGGAGAGAGGGAGGGAGGGAGGGAGGGAGGGAGGAAGCAGAAATGAGTCACAGAGCCAGGGAGAGAAAAAGGGAGAGAGAGGGAGAAAGGGAGAGAGAGAGGGAGTGAGAAAAGGATAGAGAAGGAGAAAGGGAGAGAGAAAAGGGATAGAGAGGGAGAAAGGGAGAGAGAAAAGGGATAGAGAGGGAGAAAGGGAGAGAGAAAAAGGGAGAGAGAGGGAGAAAGGGAGAGAGAAAAAGGGATAGAGAGGGAGAAAGGGGGAGAGAGAGGGAGAAAGGGAGAGAGAAAAAGGGAGAGAGAGGGAGAAAGGGAGAGAGAAAAAGGGAGAGAGAGGGAGAAAGGGAGAGAGAGAGGGAGAAAGGGGGAGAGAAAAAAGGGAGAAAGGGAGAGAGAGAGAAGGAGCAGAGACCAACACAGCAGTAAACAGCAGCAGGAGGAATTGCAACAGCAGAGTATGATGACGACAGAAGAAGCTCTTATCTGTAGGCCTGTTCACACACACACACACACACACACACACTCACACACATTCTCTCACACACACACACACACACACACACACACACACACACACACATTCTCTCACACACACACACACATTCTCTCACACACACACACTCACATTCTCTCTCACACACACACACACATTCTCTCACACACACACACACATTCTCTCACACACACACACTCACATTCTCTCTCACACACACACACACATTCTCTCACACACACACACACATTCTCTCACACACACACACTCACACACATTCTCTCACACACACACTCACATTCTCTCTCACACACACACACACACACACACACACACTCTCACACACACATTCTCTCTCTCACACACTCTCACACACACACACACACACACACTCTCACACACACACACACACACACACACACACACTCTCACACACACACACACACACACACACTCTCACACACACACACACAGAGCACTCTTGACTGCTCATCTCTCTCTTTCTTAGCCCCCTTTGGCTTTCTCCCGGCTTGTTGCTTAGCAACCAGAACCCCCACCACCACGTGACCTGGCTGTGACTCACCTGGAGCTGCGACATCATCAGCCTGCAGCGTCACACGCAGACAGACGTGTTCTCCACGCGCTCACACGTCGGCATTCACGTCACACAAACATCCACGTTGGAAACATACAGTATTTAACGCACACACACACACACACACACACACACACACACACACACACACACACAGTGTCGGTGTGTGTGTGTTTGTTAGCGGTCGTCGTCCTTCCTCTTTGGTTTTGGAGGTTGTTTTTTGCAGCGCTTTACCTTTCTGTGCCGGTGAGGAAACATCTGTGGAACAGCTGGATACGAGCACACGTACGTTCAAAGTTCAAAGCAGTGGACGGTACATCTTTACTTCTGTAAAAATAAAAATAAAATAAAAAGTAAAGTTCTCATAATGGCCTTTAATTTGTTTTTGTAAAAGATGAATCGGAACAAATAACGACTTCCTTCTTCCCTCTGAGATCAAAGTCGTCGCTGTAAACTGCTTTGTGTGCATTTATAGACTTCTTTAATGTGCCGCACACACAATGGAAAGAGTTGGAGTCAGCAAACACAGTGACCCCCCCCTCCTCCTCCTCCTCCTCCTCCTCCTCCTCTCTCCCCCCCCTCCCCCCCCCTCCTCCCCCCTCCTCCCTGCAGGTTACTCCCATTGGAAAGGCCAGGTGTTGACAGCGGACGAGCTCCACGTCCTCTACGAGGGGATCAAGCTGAACAACGTGCACCACTACGACTATGTTTTAACAGGTGGGTTCTCCTGCTTCGTGCTTGTTTTCACTCTCACGCTGCTCACAACGACTTCACGTCGGCCGTAAAGTGCTCCGGCACGACGACGACGACGATGATGATGATGATGATGATGATGATGATGATACGTTTTATTTTTTTATTTTATTTTTTTTACAGGTTAAATGTTATTAATGTTATTATCTTCCCTTTGATAACTGTAAATCCGGAGGAAACAGATTTTTTTATTGGTGTCAACAAACTTGTTGCGTAACAAAACCTCTGCACTACGTATGCACACGTTGCCACGGTTACTCTTTCACTTTAGTCACGTGAGCTTCTTTAATGATGAACCTTTTAAAAAAAATAGTGACTGTAATGGTGTGTGTGTGTGTGTGTTGTGTTCAGGGTATACCAGAGACACATCCTTCCTAGAGATGGTGGTGGACATTGTCCAGGAGCTAAAGAGAGCCAACCCCAACCTGGTGTATGGTAAGCAAATATTATTTATGTATTTATTTTATTATTTTATTCTTTAAACGTCGGCCTGAAGAGAATCGGCACTGCAGGTCCCTTTTTTTTTGTGTGTTTTTTTTTTTAAGCCTCTTTCAGATGGTTGTTTTGGTCATCTGTGTTGATTCGACCTCATTAATCTCGTTTACAGTGAAAAATCACTGAAACGCCACTTTAATCAGTCGGCGGAGAGAAAACGAACCAATAAGCTGAGTCCAGTTTTGAAGGTAAATGTTTTGAACTCCGTGAGGTGACGAAGTGTCGGAGGAACATCTGGACGACGGCTCGGTGACGTGAGAAGCTGAATCACATGTTTTTGTCGCGCTCCTCCCTCAGGACCCGTTTATAGTTTTCTTTGCTCGTTCCCTCTGACGCCTTCGTATTATCGTGTTTAATGGTGCAGCCTCGACCGAGGCCTTTTTAATATTCTGTTTTCGGAGCGTTGAGACTTTTTAAAATGCATAAAAGAGTTTTTTTTTTTTGTTGTTTTTTTTTTTAAATTTCCCCCGTCAGTTTCTCCTCTACACGCCGGCTGTGATGCGTTCACATCTCTAAATCCACTTTCACGCCTCCGATCGTCGCAGGATTTTATTTTATGTAACGCGGTGATCAGCTCGCCGGCTGACTGTGTGTGTGTGTGTGTGTGTGTGTGTGTGTGTGTGTGTGTGTGTGTGTGTGTGTGTGTGTGTCGTTTCAGTGTGTGACCCCGTCCTCGGTGATCACGGATCTATGGTGAGATTACTGACACTTGTGCACCCTTATCTGCTGCAGAGAGTGTGTGTGTGTGTGTGTGTGTGTGTGTGTGTGTGTGTGTGTGTGTCTGTTGTTGTTGTGCCTTTGATGTGTGTGGGAGGAGTTTGATGTTCATTCCTCTGTGTGTGTGTTTTTGTGTGATAGTGTTTATAACAGATGGATTACTGCGATCATATACACAGTGAATCACTCAGTGTGCGTCTCTGTGTGTGAGTGTGTGTGTGTGTGTGTGTGTGTGTGTGTGTGTGTGTGTGTGTGTGTGTGTGTGTGTGTGTGTGTGTGTGTGTGTGTGTTGTGTATATACATTACATTGTGCTGACTTGTGCGTTCTCAGGGATTAAGATGACACTCTGTCCGTCAATTTAAAACTGTGAAAACAAAGAGACGAGCTGTGAATGAACTCGTCCTGTGTGTGTGTGTGTGTGTGTGTGTGTGTGTGTGTGTGTGTGTGTGTGTGCGTGTGCGTGTGTGTTATCATGTGACTGACCCGTGTGTCCGTCCTCAGTACGTTCCCCAGAATCTCTACCCGGTCTATAAGAACAAGGTGGTTCCCGTCTGTGACATCATCACTCCCAACCAGTTTGAGGCCGAGTGAGTGTTTTTCAACTTTTATTCTCGTGGTTTTTAATTTTTTCTTTCTTGTGTGTGTTTCTGTGTGAGAAGCAGAATATCATCTTTATGTAATACCACTCATGTTGTTATCTAATACCTCCCTTCACCCAAAAATACACCTGCTCTCTTCTCCCTTTTAACTTTCACTTTGTTGGAGTTGTTCTCACTTCACGAGAATATATATTTGACCTGCTTGTTCCAACACTTTATGATGTTTGTTTATATTGACAGCAAGATGATGTTTTTTTTTTTTTTTTTACATCTAATGGAAATATAGCAGATTATTTAATGGATATTTTCCTGGTTAAATTTCTTGACTCTTGGATCTTGAAATTCGAAAATAAACATCCTTAGATTTAATTCTTGCCACCATGTGTGCATTTGTTTGTAATAATAGACCCCTTGGTGTTATTTTTTTATTTTTATTTGAGTAGTTTCGTTTTAGATTTCATGTTGATGAACCCCGTAAACAAACAAGCAGATGTTTGGATTTCTGATGTTTCAAATCCAGCTTCACCGTCGAGTTGCTCCACCTGCTGGTGTTTCAGGATACTGATGGCTTTTATTTTCAATAATGCATCTTCTATTCAGCCTTCTGTAGGAAAATGAAGTTATTAAACAGAAAAAGATGTCAATGTTTCTGTGCTGCTGATGCAATGATTTGTTTGTTTGTGTTTCAGGTTGTTGACGGGGAAAAACATCAGCACGGAGAAAGACGCCGTCGAGGTGACGCTTCGCACATCCTCCCGTCGTTGTTTACACAACGAGACTTTTAAGTGACAGGATGTCTGCGGCGTCGTCCTCATGGCGTGTCCCCTCCCTGACTCTCTGCAGGTGATGGACCTCCTCCACGCCATGGGCCCCGACACGGTGGTCATCACCTCCTCCGATCTCCCCTCCAGACTGGGGGACCGCTTCCTGGTGTCGCTGGGCAGCCAGCGTCAGGGTGGGTGACGACGCGACGCGACGCGTGAATGAATCCACGTCCGCGCGGTAAGAAACACAAACCGGACGGAGACTGAAACGCGTTCGTGTCTCCGTTCTGTCGCTCAGTTCGTCCCGACGGCAGCCGGACGACGCAGAGAGTTCGAATAGAAGTTCCCAAAGTGGACGCCGTCTTCGTAGGAACCGGAGATTTGTTTGCAGCTATGCTGCTGGCGTGGACACATCACTACCCCACCGACCTAAAGGTACACACACACACACATCTTTATTTTTTTATTTATTTTTTTTTAACTTTCTTTTTGTTTTGCTTTTTACTTTTTCTCAAAAAAAATATATAATTTTGTCTATTTTAACACTTGTATATATGTGTGTGTGTGTACTTTATAAACAATTCAACAAAATATAATTAAAGAAAAGAAAAGAAAACTTCTTTCCAGCTTCAACAGAAGAAAGACACAATTTAGAAAAGGATTACAAACAGGAATCTAAATGTAAAACAACAATAAAAGACAAACGTGACGATAGTTAGTTATCCGTGGATTCTATAAAAGTGGCTAAAAAGACAAAGATACACACATCTGTCATGGAGCGAAACATAATGAGTACGTTTTCCCTCTTGTGTCTCAGACGGCCTGCGAGAAGACTTTTTCAGTGATGCACCACGTTATCCAGAGGACCATATCTTACGCTCACGGTGAGAAAAATAAAACCTTGACATCAATCTTTTTGACTTTAATACACAAAACAACATCTCTATGAAATGTGTTTTCTCTTCGGTATTTAGGAGGACATATATTTTAGTTCACAAACCATTTAAAATGTTGTATTGTAAAACAAATAAAAGCTGTTGCTGTTACCATCGTCGCCTGCAGGGGGCACCTGTGAGTCGTCACTGCCGGTGCTGTTCCTTTATTGGTTATCGAGGAGGTCCCGGTTCTGCATTAATAACACAGCGAGTCCACGAGTCTTTAAAATAAAGTTCATCCCTACGTTTTCTCTCCCCCCCCCCCCTCCCTCAGAGTTGGCCGGTCCCGGTCGGAGGCCCAGTCCGCCGCAGCTGGAGCTGAGGATGGTTCAAAGTAAAGCGGACATAGAAGACCCTGCTATAGTTACGGAGGCCACGGTCATTTCCTAACATTACCGACCCATGAGACTCATACTAACCTCGTCCTCTTCACCCATCAATCTCTCGGTAAAAAAAAATCTCTCATCGCTGTAAAACCTTCAACACTTCATCACCCAGACTCCTGAAACACCTGAGTATTGTAATAACCCTGAACCCCCCCCTGACCCACCCCCTCAACCTGTAACCCCCCCCCTGTGCCCTTTGACCCGGTTCTGGATCCAGAGCCATGGGTAGACGGACAGTTGGATCAGACGGCGTCTCTTCTAACGAGCAGAGATCACAGCTGATCTTCTGTTGCTGAAGCATGATTCATAAAACGACGCAAATTATGCTGACGAGTGTTTATCACAAACCTCGTTTGGTTTTCAGTCATCAGCAGAATTTATTTGGAGCTTTTAAATTCAGATTTGGGCAAAAGGTGATGTCATATTTTTTTTTTATTGCAAAAAACAATCGTCTTTGTGTGTGTGTCTCTGGAGTCCCATGAGGAATATTTATTACTATTTAATCTGTGGTGGTCGTGAGAAGAGCAGAAACCAAAAGAAAGGACCTGAATTCACTTTTCAAAATATTTACAGAAATATTCAATCTTCTCCGCAAAAAAAAAGTAACGATTTCAATTTTTTTTTAAATTTTATTTTCCGCAGAGTTCAGTTAAATGAACTCGAATGTTGCAGCAAATACACAAAGGAAGTGATGTCATATTTTACAATAACAGGGTATTTTTCTGTAATATTACTTCTTTTTTTTTAACTGTGTCCTAAATTTGTTTTTAAAACATAATTACCTCAAATCCCAATCTTTAATCTGCTTCACCTGTGACGTGTTTGTATATAAAACACCGCAGCGTGTCGCCACCACGACAAAATCACTCATTGGACGCTTTTCAACACAAAAACTTTGCTCACACAAAATCTGCTGACTGTTACGGAATTAATTCCCCAAAACTACCTCTTAAATTATGAGATATAAAGTTTCCTACATTATCGCTCTCTTACTGCCTCGCATCCTCTATTTACGATCCAACTCTTGTTTATCTATGGCTCCTCCCACCTGCAGTTCCCCCCCCCCTCCCTCCCCCCTGTCTTACAGCAGTGATGTAATGGTGACCAAGTCTAAACCCCGCCCCCTGACCTGAAAATATAACAAGAAAAAAAAAAAAAAACGCACAATGTATAGTTGATGTATAGATGTTGTACTATAACTGTTATTGGACCATCTGTATGATATCTTCTATTGGACCATCGTGTTGATGCTACTGTACTATAGACCCACTACCACATCGCTCCAGAGACATCTCCAAGGCTGGTCGTGCCCCCCCCCCCCCCACTTAACCCCTCCCCCCCTCGCCACCCACCCACCATGGAGGGCTTCAGTCTCTCTCTCTCTCTCTCTCTCTCGCTTGCTCGTCGTCGTCGTTAGTAACCGTCTTGATAGTCATAAGTGTAGATTACGACGCTCGCTCATCCTGAAACCTTTAAGGAATAATTTAAAAAAAAAAAAACGGGCAAGATTCTGACCAATCACATATCGGCTCCGCCCTCAATGCCAGAACCAACCACACATCACGCCGAACCAGAACCTCCTATCAGAGAGCCGCGATGCTGAGTTCACTGGAGGCCTCGAAGAGTCGTAAAAGTCCCCCCACCACCTCCCCCCCCGCGTTATTAATATCTATTTTTTTTATTTTAATCAAATTTTTATTTTATTTTTTTAAAATAAAATCGCATGAATTCGTAAACATGGCCTTTTAGTGACCGTTTCCCAGATCTCAACGTCACGTCTTCAAATCTGTTTGATGTTTTTAACAAGAAATGCTAGAAAACCCCAAAATATTTTAATTTACAGTGTTAAACAAAGATATGAAGCAGAAAATCTTCACACTGAAGAATCAACCATTTCTTTTTGATTTCATCAAGTCACTGACGACCCAAACTGAACCGTGCAGATCTCTGCAGCTCTTTGAGGAAACAGTCTGCTTCAAATGAAAGCACACAATATTTGTGATTATAATCTGCCGTGACCTGATCACCTTTTTATTACCAAAAACTAAAAGTTTAATATCAGGAAATCAAATTCTGCACGCGAGACTCACACAAACTCACAATAAAATCTGCTCCTTTAACTTACAGCAACCTCGAAGCGATCATGTTTTACCCCAACGGTTGCTGTCTAATTTAATATTGTAATGTTTAATATTCAACTTTGCCGGTCATAAAAGTCACTGATTTTATTCGCCGGGCGTTTTGTTCACGTCGGAGTTTGACCGAAGGAGAAACGTAAAAACTGGTTCATGAGCCGGTTTCAAACCAGCATGTGCCTTAGAGATAATATTTAAAAATCTATTTTAATGTGTTTTTTTTCCTTCTTAATTTTAATATATTCATTCATCTTTTTAAACAACAATGAAGCAAGTAAAAAAATTCCTGCTAATGTTTTTTGGAAAGTTTGAACCAAATAAACCCGAGGCTTTAAAAAAATAAATACAAAAAAAATAGATAATCCAGATGTTGTCAGCGTCCCGGCTGCGCTGGAGGTGAAGGTTCTGGGCGGGACCGTGTACCTCTGTACTGCTGTTGTTTCTCTATGGACTGTACTGTGATTACTGCCTTAGGAACCTAACATCATCATCATCATCATCATCATCACCACAATACTGCTCATCGAGGAGGAGGAAATGAGATTGCATGTACTTAATAATTCTCTTTTATGAGGTGCTACGAATGATATTTTCTTTTTTCCATTATTGATTTGTTTTAATGAACCAACGAATTGATCGGTTTATAAAATGACAGAAAAACTGAAAATGTTCATTTAAAAACCCCAAATATTGAATTTTAAAGTTTAAAACAGTAAAAAGAAATATCAGCATTTTTAAAAAAATTTATTTATGGATGACTTCAACGATTGAATTACGACTAATTGATTCATAAAGTTTTCTGTGTAGTTTTCTGCACTTTGACTGACGGTGGGAAACATTTTTAAAACGGCTGCATTGCTTTTTGTAATTTGTGCGGCCATCGGACCGCTGTGTGTGTGTGTGTGTGTGTGTGTGTGTGTGTGTGTGTGTGTGTGTGTGTGTGTGTGTGTGTGTGTGTGTGTGTGTGTGTGTGTGTGTGTGTGTGTGAATTTGAAGAGTAGTGTTGCTGAGGTGCGTTCAAGAAGACGGGACGTTCTGTGATGTTCGACTGTTGTTGTGCTTGTATATATATATATAAAAAAAAAAAAGGGGAGACCAAATCTGAAATGTTTCCTTGACGCCTCCTCCTCTTTCTCCCCCTCCTCCTCCTCCTCCATCACCTCCTCCTGCTGCTCCAAACATGTCTGTCCCCTAAATCTGTCCCCCGTCCCGCCGGCGTCCCTGCAGTCAGTTGTGTGTGTATCACTAGTTCTTAAACCTCAGCCTCGCTCTCTGTGTGTGTTTGTGTGTTAGATGGTTGTAACCCCCCCCCCTCCCCCTCCCCCCCGCCGACCCTTCCCCCGACCCCACCCCCTACTGTCTCTGCTTTGTCCCCCCATCATGCCTCCATCTCCATTCGCTTGCCTTTCCTTCCCTAAAACATCTGCACTCGGTTGCTGTTTAGATTCTTTAGTCGCTCCCGAGTTATTTTCCAGATCGTCGTCGTTTTCAGTCGGAAAAAAACAAATCTAAAGAAAACGAGACGTTTTCGCTGAAACGAAACCGTTTAAAAATTCTGTTTCAAAGAAGCCAAAATGATGTACGAGCCAAAAAGGCTGCGTTTCAAATGACAACACTTCCCTTTAGTGCAATAACAAATAGTGCTCTTCCACCTGCTGCGTTCCAGATGTTGTATTTCTGTTCCAGATGTTGTACTTGTGTACTAACTCTCACTATTCTGAGCGCATCGGTGCGTTCACAGCTGTCGAGTACAGAAACATACAAGTACCAGGACGATGCACTCAAAACCCTCCAAAAGAAACAACACCTTGATTTCTGGGTAAAATAATTAAAGCTGCAGATATTGTGTCGCCCCCCCCCCCCCCCCCTTCCCCGTTTGGCTCCAAAATGGCTGCCACTAAAAAATATTTTTTTTAAAAACCCACAACAGCCCAGCCGCCCGTCTCCGCCCGTCTCCGCCCGTCTCCTCCTCTCCTCCTCCCCTCCTCTCCGACCGACCGACCGACCGAACACCGACCGACAGCCTCATCTCCACCGTCACGTTTTTCTGTCCTTGGTGGCCAAAACAAAAACACAAAACAAAACGAGGAAATGTAATAATCATTGTTTGGTAACTGTTTTTAGTGCTATGTTTTTGGAGCGTTACGAGTATTTTCTAACATGTTACAATAAAAGATTGTAGTGTACAAATTCACATTTATAAAATATATATATATATATATAGATATATATGAGAAATGTATGTTCTAATGCAATAAAGAGAGATTAAGAATTATGAAAACTGGCTCAATCTGAGTATTATTATTATTATTATTATTATTATTATTATTATTTACAATATCCTTCTTGTTAAACATTCTGTCATGGATTGAACATTTGCTTTTGTGGAAGAAATTTCAGCCGTTTTATAGAAATTTGTTTTCTTTTTGTTTATTTTCTGTGTTGTACAGAAGCAGGAAACTATGAATACAAGTTGTACGTAACTACAGTGAATCAAATTATGTTTTTGTCTGTTAAAACAATCATTTATAACCCAGTTTATTCTGTTGTTTAGTCGCCAAAACAACCAGTTTTATACTTTCAAAACGTCACTCAAAAACAAAGAGGTGATGTGAGGCTCTCGCCTGCTGCTGTTGAAGCGTCACGGAGGTTTATCAAGCAGTTGAAAATGAAAAAACAGTCATCCTATAACATGTCGTCCAAAATAAAAAAAAGTTGTACTATAGCATGTCGTTAAAAATAAAAAAAGTTATACTATATCATGTCGTTAAAATTTTAAAAAAAGTTATACTATATCATGTCGTTAAAAATAAAAAAGTCATACTATATCATGTTAAAAATAAAAAAAGTTATACTATATCATGTCATTAAAAATAAAAAAAGTTATACTATATCATGTCGTTAAAAAAAAAAAGTTATACTATATCATGTCGTTAAAAATAAAAAAGTTATACTATATCATGTCGTTAAAAATAAAAAAAGTCATACTATATCATGTTAAAAATAAAAAAAGTTATACTATATCATGTCGTTAAAAATAAAAAAGTTATACTAAATCATGTCGTTAAAAATAAAACAGTCATCTTATAACATGTCGTCCAAAATAAAAAAAAGTTATACTATAGCATGTCGTTAAAAATAAAAAAGTTATACTATATCATGTCGTTAAAAATAAAAAAAGTCATACTATATCATGTTAAAAATAAAAAAAGTTATACTATATCATGTCATTAAAAATAAAAAAGTTATACTAAATCATGTCGTTAAAAATAAAACAGTCATCTTATAACATGTCGTCCAAAATAAAAAAAAGTTATACTATAGCATGTCGTTAAAAATAAAAAAGTTATACTATATCATGTCGTTAAAAATAAAAAAGTTATATTATATCATGTCGTTAAAAATAAAAAAGTTATACTATATCATGTCATTAAAAATAAAAAAAAAATCATAGTATATCAAGTCGTTAAAAATAAAAATAAAAAGTTATACTATATCATGTCGTTAAAAATAAAAAGTTATACTATATCATGTCGTTAACAATAAAAAGTTATACTATATCATGTCGTTAAAAATAAAAAAAAAGTTATACTATATCATGTCGTTAAAAATAAAAATAAAAAGTTATACTATATCATGTCGTTAAAAATAAAAATAAAAAGTTATACTATATCATGTCGTTAAAAATAAAAATAAAAAGTTATACTATATCATGTAGTTAAAAATAAAAAAAGGTCATAGTATATCAAGTCGTTAAAAATTTAAAAAAAGTTATACTATATCATGTCGTTAAAAATAAAAAAAAAGTTATACTATATCATGTCGTTAAAAATAAAAATAAAAAGTTATACTATATCATGTCGTTAAAAATAAAAATAAAAAGTTATACTATATCATGTCGTTAAAAATAAAAATAAAAAGTTATACTATATCATGTCGTTAAAAATAATAAAAAAAAGTCATACTATAGCATGTCGTTTAAAATTAAAAAAAAGTTATACTATAGCATGTCGTTAAAAATAAAAAAAATCATACTATAGCATGTCGTTAAAAATAAAAAAAAGTCATACTGTAGCATGTCGTTTAAAATAAAAAAAAATGTTAGACTATATCATGTCGTTAAAAACAAAAAAAAGTCATACTATATCAAGTCATTAAAAATAAAAAAAGTTATACTATATCATGTCGTTAAAATTTATAAAAAAGTTATACTATATCATGTCGTTAAAAATAAAAAAGTCATACAATATCATGTTAAAAATAAAACAAGTTATACTATATCATGTCGTTAAAAATAAAAAAGTTATACTATATCATGTCGTTAAAAATAAAAAAAAGTTATACTATATCATGTCGTTAAAAATAAAAAAGTTATACTATATCATGTCGTTAAAAATAAAAAAGTCATACTATAGCATGTCGTTAAAAATTAAAAAAAAGTCATACTATAGCATGTCGTTAAAAATTAAAAAAAAGTCATACTATATCATGTCGTTAAAAATAAAAAAGTCATAGTATATCAAGTCGTTAAAAATAAAAATAAAAAGTTATACTATATCATGTCGTTAAAAATAAAAAGTTATACTATATCATGTCGTTAAAAATTAAAAAAAAGTTATACTATATCATGTCGTTAAAAATAAAAAGTTATACTATATCATGTCGTTAAAAATAAAAATAAAAATTTATACTATATCATGTCGTTAAAAATAATAAAAAAAGTCATACCATATCATGTCGTTAAAAATAAAAAAAGGTCATAGTATATCAAGTCGTTAAAAATAAAAAAAAAAAGTTATACTATATCATGTCGTTAAAAATAAAAAAGTCATACTATATCATGTCGTTAAAATTTTTAAAAAAAGTTATACTATATATCATGTCGTTAAAAATAAAAAAAAGTCATACTATAGCATGTCGTTTAAAATTTAAAAAAAAGTCATACTATAGCATGTCGTTAAAAATAAAAAAAATCATACTATAGCATGTCGTTAAAAATAAAAAAAAAAGTTATAATATATCATGTCGTTAAAAATAAAAAAAGTCGTACTATAGCATGTCGTTAAAAATAAAAATAAAAAGTCATACTATAGCATGTCGTTAAAAATAAAAAAAAAGTTATAATATATCATGTCGTTAAAAATAATAAAAAAAGTTGTAATATATCATGTCGTTAAAAATAAAAAAGTCATACTATATCATGTTAAAAATAAAACAAGTTATACTATATCATGTCGTTAAAAATAAAAAAGTTATACTATATCATGTCGTTAAAAATAAAAAAGTTATACTATAGCATGTCGTTAAAAATAAAAAAAGTTATACTATATCATGTCGTTAAAAATAAAAAAGTTATACTATATCATGTCGTTAAAAATAAAAAAGTCATACTATAGCATGTCGTTAAAAATTAAAAAAAGTCATACTATAGCATGTCGTTAAAAATATAAAAAAAAAATACGATAGCATGTCGTTAAAAATAAAAAAGTCATACTATATCATGTCGTTAAAAATAACAAAAAGTCATGCTATATCATGTCGTTAAAAATAAAAAAGTCATAGTATATCAAGTCATTAAAAATAAAAATAAAAAGTTATACTATATCATGTCGTTAAAAATAAAAAGTTATACTATATCATGTCGTTAAAAATAAAAATAAAAAGTTATACTATATCATGTCGTTAAAAATAATAAAAAAAAGTCATACTATATCATGTTAAAAATAAAAAAAGTTATACTATATCATGTCGTTAAAAATAAAAAAGTCATACTATATCATGTTAAAAATAAAAAAAGTTATACTATATCATGTCGTTAAAATTTTTGAAAAAGTTACACTATATCATGTCGTTAAAAATAAAAAAGTCATACTATAGCATGTCGTTAAAAATTAAAAAAAAGTCATACTATAGCATGTCGTTAAAATTTTTGAAAAAGTTATACTATATCATGTCGTTAAAAATACAAAAGTCATACTATAGCGTGTCGTTAAAAATAAAAAGTTATACTAAATCATGTCGTTAAAAATAAAAAAGTCATACTGTAGCATGTCGTTAAAAATAAAAAAGTCATACTATATCATGTCATTAAAAATTAAAAAAAAGTTACACTATATCATGTCGTTAAAAATAAAAAAAGTCATACTATATCAAATCGTTAAAAATAAAAAAAAGTTATACTGTATTATGTCGTTAAAAATTTAAAAAAAAGTCATACTATATCGTGTCGTTAAAAATAAAAAAAAGTCATACTATATCATGTCGTTAAAAATAAAAAAACGTCATACTATATCATGTCGTTAAAAATAAAAAAAAACGTCATACTATATCATGTCGTTAAAAATAAAAAAGTCATACTATATCAAATCGTTAAAAATAAAAAAAGTTATACTATATTATGTCGTTAAAAATTTAAAAAAAAGTCATGCTATATCATGTCGTTAAAAATGAAAAAAGTCATACTATAGCATGTCGTCTAAAATATGATAAAAAAGTCATACTATAGCGTGTCGTCTAAAATATGATAAAAAAGTCATTCTATAGCGTGTCGTCCAAAATATGATAAAAAAAAAGTCATACTATAGCGTGTCGTCTAAAATATGATAAAAAAGTCATTCTATAGCGTGTCGTCCAAAATATGATAAAAAAAAAGTCATACTATAGCATGTCGTCCGAAAAATGAAATCTTGACTTTTTGGTCATATTTCGGAGGACACGACATAGTTTTACATTTTGGTCATTTTTCGGATGACATGCTATAGTGTGACTTTTTGTCATATTTTAAACGACGTACTATAAATATGACTTCCGTTTAAATTGTTTCAGGCAACACAACAGTGCAGTTGTCAGCGTTGTCGTCTTACAGTCTAAAGGTCCGTGGTTCGATCCCCGCCTGGGACTTTCTATGTGGAATTTGCATGTTCCTGCATAGGTAATAAGTAAATTTAAGTATGTCATCCAAAATTTGGATGACTAACTTATGCATGTTATCATGCATATAGTCCATGATGTAAAACAAACATCATGTAGTCGTAATTGTGAAAAAGTCACACTCCAAGCAAGAACATGCAATCCTCCACAGACAGAGTTCCAAGCCCCTGATCGAACCGAGTACTTCCTGACTGTGAGATGACAACGCTAGCAACTGCAAAGTTGTGCTGCCTCTACTGCATGTTCGTCTGACTTATATTACTTATATGACTTTTAATCATTTTCTTGAAGAAAGCACGGTGGTGCAGTGGTTAGTGTTGTTGCCTCCCAGTCAGAAGGTTGCAGGTTCAATTCTTGCCCTTGCCCTGGCTTTTCATCTAGGATGTTAATGTCATCCTTTCCCCGGAGAGTCTCGAACCTGGAACCTTCTGAATGGGAGGCAACAACACCAACCACTGCACCGTAGAACTCTCTTCCTTAACATGTTTAAAAGTTATATAAGTCATATAAGTCAGACAAGCATGCAAGAGAGTCATCAAAAATGTTGAAGTTCCAATCCAGCGTTGTCATCTCACAATCAGGAGCTTCTGGGTTCGATGGGGGGTCTGGAACCTATTGTGGAGGATTGCATGTTATTGCTTGAATGTAATGTTTTACATTATTGACAACATGCATAAGTTAGTCATCCATGTTATGGAAAACAAACTTTACTTTCTGGTCATTAGTCTTGCAGGAATAATGAATTCACTTGGAAAGTCACAGGCAGGAGTTGAACCCGGTACCTTTCAACTGAGAGGCATCAACTCTGACAGCTGCACCACCGTGTTAACTTCCATAACTTGAACGGAAGTCATACTATAGCATGTCATCCGAAATATGACTAAAAAGTCATGCTATAGCACGTCTGAAATATGACAAAAAAGTCATACTATAGCATGTCGTCTAAAATATGATAAAAAAAAGTCACACTATATCATGTCGTTAAAAATAAAAAAAGTCATACTATAGCATGTCGTCTGAAATATGATAAAAAAGTCATACTATAGCATGTCGTCTGAAATATGATAAAAAAAAAAGTCATACTATATCATGTCGTTAAAAATAAAAAAAAGTCATACTATAGCATGTCGTCTGAAATATGATAAAAAAGTCATACTATAGCATGTCGTTTAAAATATGATAAAAAAGTCATACTATAGCATGTCGTCCAAAATATGATAAAAAAGTCATACTATAGCATGTCGTTTAAAATATGATAAAAAAGTCATACTATAGCATGTCGTCTAAAATATGATAAAAAAGTCATACTATAACATGTCTAAAATATGATAAAAAAGTCATACTATAGCATGTCGTCCAAAATATGATAAAAAGTCATACTATAGCATGTCGTCTAAAATATGATAAAAAAGTCATACTATAACATGTCTAAAATATGATAAAAAAGTCATACTATAGCATGTCGTCCAAAATATGATAAAAAAGTCATACTATAACATGTCTAAAATATGATAAAAAAGTCATACTATAGCATGTCGTTAAAAATTAAAAAAAGTCATACTATAACATGTCGTTAAAAATTAAAAAAAGTCATACTATAGCATGTCGTTTAAAATATGATAAAAAAGTCATACTATAGCATGTCGTCTAAAATATGATAAAAAAGTCATACTATAACATGTCTAAAATATGATAAAAAAGTCATACTATAGCATGTCGTCCAAAATATGATAAAAAGTCATACTATAGCATGTCGTCCAAAATATGATAAAAAAGTCATACTATAGCATGTCGTCTAAAATATGATAAAAAAGTCATACTATAACATGTCTAAAATATGATAAAAAAGTCATACTATAGCATGTCGTCCAAAATATGATAAAAAGTCATACTATAGCATGTCGTCCAAAATATGATAAAAAAGTCATACTATAGCATGTCGTCCAAAATATGATAAAAAAGTCATACTATAGCATGTCGTCCAAAATATGATAAAAAGTCATACTATAGCATGTCGTCCAAAATATGATAAAAAAGTCATACTATAGCATGTCGTCTAAAATATGATAAAAAAGTCATACTATAGCATGTCGTCTAAAATATGATAAAAAAGTCATACTATAGCATGTCGTCCAAAATATGATAAAAAAGTCATACTATAGCATGTCGTCTAAAATATGATAAAAAAGTCATACTATAGCATGTCGTCCAAAATATGATAAAAAAGTCATACTATAGCATGTCGTCTAAAATATGATAAAAAAGTCACACTATAGCATGTCGTCTAAAATATGATAAAAAAGTCATACTATAGCATGTCGTCCAAAATATGATAAAAAAGTCACACTATAGCATGTCGTCTAAAATATGATAAAAAAGTCATACTATAGCATGTCGTCCAAAATATGATAAAAAAGTCATTCTATAGCATGTCGTCTAAAATATGATAAAAAAAGTCATTCTATAACATGTCGTCTAAAATATGATAAAAAAGTCATTCTATAGCATGTCGTCTGAAATATGATTAAAAAAAAGTCATACTATATCATGTCGTTAAAAATAACAAAAAGTCATACTATAGCATGTCGTCTAAAATATGATAAAAAAGTCATACTATAGCATGTCGTCCAAAATATGATAAAAAAGTCACACTATAGCATGTCGTCTAAAATATGATCAAAAAGTCACACTATAGCATGTCGTCTAAAATATGATAAAAAAGTCATACTATAGCATGTCGTCTAAAATATGATCAAAAAGTCACACTATAGCATGTCGTCTAAAATATGATAAAAAAGTCATACTATAGCGTGTCGTCTAAAATATGATAAAAAAGTCATTCTATAGCATGTCGTCTGAAATATGATTAAAAAAAAGTCATACTATATCATGTCGTTAAAAATAAAAAAAAGTCATACTATAACATGTCGTCTAAAATATGATAAAAAAAGTCATACTATAGCGTGTCGTCTAAAATATGATAAAAAAGTCATTCTATAGCATGTCGTCTGAAATATGATTAAAAAAAAGTCATACTATATCATGTCGTTAAAAATAAAAAAAAGTCATACTATAACATGTCGTCTAAAATATGATAAAAAAGTCATACTATAGCATGTCGTTAAAAATTTAAAAAAGTCATACTATAGCATGTCGTCTAAAATATGATAAAAAAAAGTCATACTGTAGCATGTCGTTTAAAATATGATAAAAAAGTCATACTATAGCATGTCGTCCAAAATATGATAAAAAAGTCATACTATAGCATGTCGTCTAAAATATGATAAAAAAGTCATACTATAGCATGTCGTCTAAAATATGATAAAAAAGTCATACTATAACATGTCGTCTAAAATATGATAAAAAAGTCATACTATAGCATGTCGTCTAAAATATGATAAAAAAGTCATACTATAGCATGTCGTTTAAAATATGATAAAAAAGTCATACTATAGCATGTCGTCCAAAATATGATAAAAAAGTCATACTATAACATGTCGTCTAAAATATGATAAAAAAGTCATACTATAGCATGTCGTTTAAAATATGATAAAAAAGTCATACTATAGCATGTCGTTTAAAATATGATAAAAAAGTCATACTATAGCATGTCGTCTAAAATATGATAAAAAAGTCACACTATAACATGTCGTCTAAAATATGATAAAAAAGTCATACTATAGCATGTCGTTTAAAATATGATAAAAAAGTCATACTATAGCATGTCGTCTAAAATATGATAAAAAAGTCACACTATAACATGTCGTCTAAAATATGATAAAAAAGTCATACTATAGCATGTCGTCTAAAATATGATAAAAAAGTCATACTATAGCATGTCGTCTAAAATATGATAAAAAAGTCATACTATAACATGTCGTCCAAAATATGATAAAAAGTCATACTATAACATGTCGTCTAAAATATGATAAAAAAGTCATACTATAGCATGTCGTCTAAAATATGATAAAAAAGTCATACTATAGCATGTCGTCCAAAATATGATAAAAAGTCATACTATAACATGTCGTCCAAAATATGATAAAAAGTCATACTATAGCATGTCGTCTAAAATATGATAAAAAAGTCATACTATAGCATGTCGTCTAAAATATGATAAAAAGTCATACTATAACATGTCGTCTAAAATATGATAAAAAAGTCATACTATAGCATGTCGTCTAAAATATGATAAAAAAGTCATACTATAGCATGTCGTCTAAAATATGATAAAAAAGTCATACTATAGCATGTCGTTTAAAATATGATAAAAAAGTCATACTATAGCATGTCGTCTAAAATATGATAAAAAAGTCATACTATAGCATGTCGTCTAAAATATGATAAAAAAGTCATACTATAGCATGTCGTTTAAAATATGATAAAAAAGTCATACTATAGCATGTCGTCTAAAATATGATAAAAAAGTCATACTATAACATGTCGTCTAAAATATGATAAAAAAGTCATACTATAGCATGTCGTTTAAAATATGATAAAAAAGTCATACTATAGCATGTCGTCTAAAATATGATAAAAAAGTCACACTATAACATGTCGTCTAAAATATGATAAAAAAGTCATACTATAACATGTCGTCCAAAATATGATAAAAAGTCATACTATAACATGTCGTCTAAAATATGATAAAAAAGTCATACTATAGCATGTCGTCTAAAATATGATAAAAAAGTCATACTATAGCATGTCGTCCAAAATATGATAAAAAGTCATACTATAACATGTCGTCCAAAATATGATAAAAAGTCATACTATAGCATGTCGTCTAAAATATGATAAAAAAGTCATACTATAACATGTCGTTTAAAATATGATAAAAAAGTCATACTATAACATGTCGTTTAATATATGATAAAAAAGTCATACTATAGCATGTCGTCTAAAATATGATAAAAAAGTCATACTATAGCATGTCGTTTAAAATATGATAAAAAAGTCATACTATAACATGTCGTCTAAAATATGATAAAAAAGTCATACTATAGCATGTCGTTTAAAATATGATAAA
This sequence comes from Embiotoca jacksoni, assembly GCF_022577435.1. NCBI lineage: Eukaryota > Metazoa > Chordata > Actinopteri > Embiotocidae > Embiotoca > Embiotoca jacksoni. Next base: position 1,154,273 of record NW_027185252.1, read on the forward strand.
AAAGTCATACTATAACATGTCGTCTAAAATATGATAAAAAAGTCATACTATAGCATGTCGTCTAAAATATGATAAAAAAGTCATACTATAACATGTCGTTTAAAATATGATAAAAAAGTCATACTATAGCATGTCGTCTAAAATATGATAAAAAAGTCATACTATAGCATGTCGTCTAAAATATGATAAAAAAGTCATACTATAGCATGTCGTCTAAAATATGATAAAAAAGTCATACTATAACATGTCGTCTAAAATATGATAAAAAAGTCATACTATAGCATGTCGTCTAAAATATGATAAAAAAGTCATACTATAGCATGTCGTCTAAAATATGATAAAAAAAGTCATACTATAGCATGTCGTTTAAAATATGATAAAAAAGTCATACTATAGCATGTCGTCTAAAATATGATAAAAAAAGTCATACTATAGCATGTCGTCTAAAATATGATAAAAAAGTCATACTATAGCATGTCGTCTAAAATATGATAAAAAAGTCATACTATAACGTGTCGTCTAAAATATGATCAAAAAGTCATACTATAGCATGTCGTCTAAAATATGATAAAAAAGTCATACTATAGCATGTCGTTAAAAATTAAAAAAAGTCATACTATAGCATGTCGTCTAAAATATGATAAAAAAGTCATACTATAGCATGTCGTCTAAAATATGATAAAAAAGTCATACTATAACGTGTCGTCTAAAATATGATAAAAAAAGTCATACTATAGCATGTCGTCTAAAATATGATAAAAAAGTCATACTATAGCGTGTCATTTAAAATATGATAAAAAAGTCATACTATAGCGTGTCATTCAAAATATGATAAAAAAGTCATACTATAGCATGTCGTTTAAAATATGATAAAAAAGTCATACTATAACATGTCGTCTAAAATGTGATAAAAAAGTCATACTATAGCATGTCGTCTAAAATATGATAAAAAAGTCATACTATAACATGTCGTCTAAAATGTGATAAAAAAGTCATACTAAAGCGTGTCGTCTAAAATATGATAAAAAAGTCATACTATAGCATGTCGTCTAAAATATGATAAAAAAGTCATACTATAGCATGTCGTTTAAAATATGATAAAAAGTCATACTATAGCATGTCGTCTAAAATATGATAAAAAAGTCATACTATAACATGTCGTCTAAAATGTGATAAAAAAGTCATACTAAAGCGTGTCGTCTAAAATATGATAAAAAAGTCATACTATAGCATGTCGTCTAAAATATGATAAAAAAGTCATACTATAGCATGTCGTCTAAAATATGATAAAAAAGTCATACTATAGCATGTCGTCTGAAATATGATAAAAAAGTCATACTATAGCATGTCGTTTAAAATATGATAAAAAAGTCATACTATAACATGTCGTCTAAAATATGATAAAAAAGTCATACTATAGCATGTCGTCTAAAATATGATAAAAAAGTCATACTGTAGCATGTCGTCTAAAATATGATAAAAAAGTCATACTGTAGCATGTCGTCTAAAATATGATAAACAAGTCATACTGTAGCATGTCGTCTAAAATATGATAAAAAAGTCATACTATAGCATGTCGTCTAAAATATGATAAAAAAAGTCATACTGTAGCATGTCGTCTAAAATATGATAAAAAAGTCATACTGTAGCATGTCGTCTAAAATATGATAAAAAAGTCATACTATAACATGTCGTCTAAAATATGATAAAAAAGTCATACTATAGCATGTCGTCTAAAATATGATAAAAAAAGTCATACTGTAGCATGTCGTCTAAAATATGATAAAAAAGTCATACTGTAGCATGTCGTCTAAAATATGATAAAAAAGTCATACTATAGCATGTCGTCTAAAATATGATAAAAAAAGTCATACTGTAGCATGTCGTCTAAAATATGATAAAAAAGTCATACTATAGCATGTCGTCTAAAATATGATAAAAAAGTCATACTATAGCATGTCGTCTAAAATATGATAAAAAAGTCATACTATAGCATGTCGTCTAAAATATGATAAAAAAAAAGTCATACTATAGCATGTCGTCTAAAATATGATAAAAAAGTCATACTATAGCGTGTCGTCTAAAATATAATAAAAAAAGTCATACTATAGCATGTCGTCCGAAATATGATAAAAAAGTCATACTATAGCATGTCGTCTAAAATATGATAAAAAAAAAAAGTCATACTATAACATGTCGTCCGAAAAATGAAATCTTGACTTTTCGGTCATATTTCGGAGGACACGACATAGTTTTACATTTTGGTCATTTTTCGGATGACATGCTATAGTGTGACTTTTTGTCATATTTTAAACGACGTACTATAAATATGACTTCCGTTTAAATTGTTTCAGGCAACACAACAGTGCAGTTGTCAGCGTTGTTGTCTTACAGTCTAAAGGTCCGTGGTTCGATCCCCGCCTGGGACTTTCTATGTGGAATTTGCATGTTCCTGCATAGGTAATAAGTAAATTTAAGTATGTCATCCAAAATTTGGATGACTAACTTATGCATGTTATCATGCATATAGTCCATGATGTAAAACAAACATCATGTAGTCGTAATTGTGACAAAGTCACACTCCAAGCAAGAACATGCAATCCTCCACAGACAGAGTTCCAAGCCCCTGATCGAACCGAGTACTTCCTGACTGTGAGATGACAACGCTAGCAACTGCAAAGTTGTGCTGCCTCTACTGCATGTTCGTCTGACTTATATTACTTATATGACTTTTAATCATTTTCTTGAAGAAAGCACGGTGGTGCAGTGGTTAGTGTTGTTGCCTCCCAGTCAGAAGGTTGCAGGTTCAATTCTTGCCCTTGCCCTGGCTTTTCATCTAGGATGTTAATGTCATCCTTTCCCCGGAGAGTCTCGAACCTGGAACCTTCTGAATGGGAGGCAACAACACCAACCACTGCACCGTAGAACTCTCTTCCTTAACATGTTTAAAAGTTATATAAGTCATATAAGTCAGACAAGCATGCAAGAGAGTCATCAAAAATGTTGAAGTTCCAATCCAGCGTTGTCATCTCACAATCAGGAGCTTCTGGGTTCGATGGGGGGTCTGGAACCTATTGTGGAGGATTGCATGTTATTGCTTGAATGTAATGTTTTACATTATTGACAACATGCATAAGTTAGTCATCCATGTTATGGAAAACAAACTTTACTTTCTGGTCATTAGTCTTGCAGGAATAATGAATTCACTTGGAAAGTCACAGGCAGGAGTTGAACCCGGTACCTTTCAACTGAGAGGCATCAACTCTGACAGCTGCACCACCGTGTTAACTTCCATAACTTGAACGGAAGTCATACTATAGCATGTCATCCGAAATATGACTAAAAAGTCATGCTATAGCACGTCTGAAATATGACAAAAAAGTCATACTATATATAGCATGTCTGAAATATAGCATGTCTGAAAAAAGTTATACTATAACATGTCGTCTAAAATATGATAAAAAAAAGTCATACTATAGCATGTCGTCTAAAATATGATAAAAAAAAGTCATACTATAGCATGTCGTCTAAAATATGATAAAAAAAGTCATACTATAGCATGTCGTATAAAATATGATAAAAAAGTCATACTATATCATGTCGTTAAAAATTTAAAAAAAGTCATACCATATCATGTCGTTAAAAATTTAAAAAGAGTCATACTATATCATGTCGTTAAAAATAAAAAAGTCATACTATAGCATGTCGTCTAAAATATGATAAAAAAAAGTCATACTATATCATGTCGTTAAAAATAAAAAAGTCATACTATAGCATGTCGTCTAAAATATGATAAAAAAAAGTCATACTATAGCATGTTAAAAATTTAAAAAAAAATCATACTATAGCATGTCGTTAAAAATAAAAAAGAAGTCATACTATATCATGTCGTTAAAAATAAAAAAAGTTACACTATATCATGTCGTTAAAAATAAAAAAAGTTATACTATATCATGTCGTTAAAAATAAAAAAGTCATACTATAGCATGTCGTCTAAAATATGATAAAAAAAAAGTCATACTATAGCATGTCGTCTAAAATATGATAAAAAAAAAGTCATACTATAGCATGTTAAAAATAAAAAAAAAATTCATACTATAGCATGTTAAAAATAAATAAAAAAATCATACTATAGCATGTCGTTAAAAATAAAAAAAAGTCATACTATATCATGTCGTTACAAATTTAAAAAAGTCATATTATATCATGTCGTTAAAAATTTTAAAAAAGTCATACTATAGCATGTCGTTAAAAAATAAAAAAAAAGTCATACTATATCATGTCGTTAAAAATAAAAAAACTTATACTATATCATGTCGTTATAAATAAAAAGTCATACTATATCATGTCGTTAAAAATAAAAAAAAGTCATACTATATCATGTTGTTAAAAATAAAAAAGTCATACTACAGCATGTCGTTAAAAATAAAAAAAAGTTACACTATATCATGTCGTTAAAAATAAAAAAAGTTATACTATATCATGTCGTTACAAATAAAAAAAGTCATACTATAGCATGGTAAAAATAAAAAAGTCATACTACAGCATGTCGTTAAAAATAAAAAAAAAGTCGTACTATAGCATGTCGTTAAATATTTAAAAAAAGTCATACTACATCATGTCGTTAAAAATAAAAAAGTCATACTATACCATGTTAAAAATAAAAAAGTCATACTATGTCAAATCGTTAAAAATAAAAAAGTTATACTATATTATGTCGTTAAAAATAAAAAAAAGTAATATCATATCATGTTGATAAAAATAAAAAAGTGACACTATATCATGTCGTTAAAAATAAAAAAAGTCATACTATATCATGTCGTTAAAAATAAAAAAAAAGTCATACTATATCATGTCGTTAAAAATAAAAAAAAAGTCGTACTATAGCATGTCGTTAAATATTTAAAAAAAAGTCATACTATAGCATGTCGTTAAAAATAAAAAAAAAAGTCATACTACATCATGTCGTTAAAAATAAAAAAGTCATACTATAGCATGTTAAAAATAAAAAAGTCATACTATAGCATGTTGAAAATAAAAAAGTCATACTATATCAAGTCGTTAAAAATAAAAAAAAGTTATGCTATATCATGTCATTAAAAATAAAAAAGTCATACTATAGCATGTCGTTAAAAATAAAAAAGTCATACTATAGCATGTCGTTAAAAATAAAAAAAAAAGTCATACTACATCATGTCGTTAAAAATAAAAAAGTCATACTATAGCATGTTGAAAATAAAAAAGTCATACTATATCAAGTCGTTAAAAATAAAAAAAAGTTATGCTATATCATGTCATTAAAAATAAAAAAGTCATACTACAGCATGTCGTTAAAAATAAAAAAGTCATACTATAGCATGTCGTCCAAAATATGATAAAAAAAAGGTCATACTATAGCATGTTAAAAATAAAAAAAAAAATCATACTATAGCATGTTAAAAATAAATAAAAAAATCATACTATAGCATGTCGTTAAAAATAAAAAAAAGTCATACTATATCATGTCGTTAAAAATTTTAAAAAGTCATATTATATCATGTCGTTAAAAATTTTAAAAAAGTCATACTATAGCATGTCGTTAAAAAATAAAAAAAAAGTCATACTATATCATGTCGTTAAAAATAAAAAAACTTATACTATATCATGTCGTTATAAATAAAAAGTCATACTATATCATGTCGTTAAAAATAAAAAAAAGTCATACTATATCATGTTGTTAAAAATAAAAAAGTCATACTACAGCATGTCGTTAAAAATAAAAAAAAGTTACACTATATCATGTCGTTAAAAATAAAAAAAGTTATACTATATCATGTCGTTACAAATAAAAAAAGTCATACTATAGCATGGTAAAAATAAAAAAGTCATACTACAGCATGTCGTTAAAAATAAAAAAAAAGTCGTACTATAGCATGTCGTTAAATATTTAAAAAAAGTCATACTACATCATGTCGTTAAAAATAAAAAAGTCATACTATACCATGTTAAAAATAAAAAAGTCATACTATGTCAAATCGTTAAAAATAAAAAAGTTATACTATATTATGTCGTTAAAAATAAAAAAAAGTAATATCATATCATGTTGATAAAAATAAAAAAGTGACACTATATCATGTCGTTAAAAATAAAAAAAGTCATACTATATCATGTCGTTAAAAATAAAAAAAAAGTCATACTATATCATGTCGTTAAAAATAAAAAAAAAGTCGTACTATAGCATGTCGTTAAATATTTAAAAAAAAGTCATACTATAGCATGTCGTTAAAAATAAAAAAAAAAGTCATACTACATCATGTCGTTAAAAATAAAAAAGTCATACTATAGCATGTTAAAAATAAAAAAGTCATACTATAGCATGTTGAAAATAAAAAAGTCATACTATATCAAGTCGTTAAAAATAAAAAAAAGTTATGCTATATCATGTCATTAAAAATAAAAAAGTCATACTATAGCATGTCGTTAAAAATAAAAAAGTCATACTATAGCATGTCGTTAAAAATAAAAAAAAAAGTCATACTACATCATGTCGTTAAAAATAAAAAAGTCATACTATAGCATGTTGAAAATAAAAAAGTCATACTATATCAAGTCGTTAAAAATAAAAAAAAGTTATGCTATATCATGTCATTAAAAATAAAAAAGTCATACTACAGCATGTCGTTAAAAATAAAAAAGTCATACTATAGCATGTCGTCCAAAATATGATAAAAAAAAGGTCATACTATAGCATGTCGTCTAAAATATGATAAAAAAGTCATACTATATCATGTCGTTAAAAATAAAAAAAGTCATACTATATCATGTCGTTAAAAATAAAAAAGTCATACTATATCATGTCGTTAAAAATAAAAAAAACTTATACTATATCATGTCGTTAAAAATTAAAAAAAATCATACTATAGCATGTCGTTAAAAATAAAAAAAGTTATACTATATCATGTCGTTAAAAATAAAAAAGTCATAGTATATTAAGTCGTTAAAAATAAAAAAAAGTTACACTATATCATGTCGTTAAAAATAAAAAAAAGTCGTACTATATCATGTCGTTAAAAATAAAAAAGAGTTATATTATATCATGTCGTTAAAAATAAAAAAAAAAGTCATACTATATCATGGCGTTAAAAATAAAAAAGTCACACTATATCAAGTCGTTAAAAATAAAAAAAGTTATACTATATCATGTCGTTAAAAATAAAAAAGTCACACTATATCATGTCGTTAAAAATAAAAAAGTCATACTATATCATGTCGTTAAAAATAAAAAAGTCATACTATATCATGTCGTTAAAAATAAAAAAGTCATACTATAGCATGTCGTCTAAAATATGATAAAAAAGTAATACTATAGCATGTCGTTAAAAATAAAAAGTTACACTATATCATGTCGTTAAAAATAAAAAAAAAGTCATACTATAGCATGTCGTTAAAAATTTAAAAAAAAAGTCATACTATAGCATGTCGTTAAAAATAAAAAAAATCGTACTATAGCATGTCGTTAAAAATAAAAAAAAAAAGTCATACTATATCATGTTGTTAAAAATAAAAAAAAGTTACACTATATTATGTCGTTAAAAATTTAAAAAAAAGTCATACTATATCATGTCGTTAAAAATAAAAAAAAAGTTACACTATATTATGTCGTTAAAAATTTAAAAAAAGTCATACTATATCATGTTAAAAATAAAAAAAGTCATACTATATCATGTCGTTAAAAATAAAAAAGTCATACTATAGCATGTCGTTAAAAATTAAAAAAAAATCATACTATAGCATGTCGTTAAAAATAAAAAAAAGTTATACTATATCATGTCGTTAAAAATAAAAAAAAGTCATAGTACATTAAGTCGTTAAAAATAAAAAAAAAGTTACACTATATCATGTCATTAAAAATAGAAAAGTCATACTATATCATGTCGTTAAAAATAGAAAAGTCATACTATATCATGTCGTTAAAAATAAAAAAGTCATACTATAGCATGTCGTCTAAAATATGATAAAAAAAAAAGTCATACTATAGCATGTCGTCTAAAATATGATAAAAAAAAGTCATACTATATCAAGTCGTTAAAAATAAAAAAAGTTAAACTATATCATGTCGTTAAAAATAGAAAAGTCATACTATATCATGTCGTTAAAAATAAAAAGTCATACTATAGCATGTCGTCTAAAATATGATAAGAAAAAGTCATACTATATCAAGTCGTTAAAAATAAAAAAAAGTTAAACTATATCATGTCGTTAAAAATAGAAAAGTCATACTATATCAAGTCGTTAAAAATAAAAAAAGTTATACTATATCATGTTAAAAATAAAAAAAGTCATACTATATCATGTCGTTAAAAATAAAAAAAAAGTTATACTATATCATGGCGTTAAAAATAAAAAAGTCATACTATGTCAAATCGTTAAAAATAAAAAAGTTATACTATATTATGTCGTTAAACATAAAAAAAAGTAATACCATATCATGTTGATAAAAATAAAAAAAGTGACACTATATCATGTCGTTAAAAATAAAAAAAGTTATACTATATCATGTCGTTAAAAATAAAAAAGTCATACTATAGCATGTCGTTAAAAATTAAAAAAAAATCATACTATAGCATGTCGTTAAAAATAAAAAAAAGTTATACTATATCATGTCGTTAAAAATAAAAAAGTCACACTATATCATGTCGTTAAAAATAAAAAAGTCATACTATATCATGTCGTTAAAAATAAAAAAGTCATACTATAGCATGTCGTCTAAAATATGATAAAAAAGTAATACTATAGCATGTCGTTAAAAATAAAAAGTTACACTATATCATGTCGTTAAAAATAAAAAAAAAGTCATACTATATCATGTCGTTAAAAATTTTAAAAAAAAGTCATACTATAGCAAGTCGTTAAAAATAAAAAAAATCGTACTATAGCATGTCGTTAAAAATTTTAAAAAAAAAGTCATACTATATCATGTTGTTAAAAATAAAAAAAGTTACACTATATTATGTCGTTAAAAATTTAAAAAAAGTCATACTATATCATGTCGTTAAAAATAAAAAAAAGTTACACTATATTATGTCGTTAAAAAATTTAAAAAAAGTCATACTATATCATGTCGTTAAAAATAAAAAAGTCATACTATAGCATGTCGTCTAAAATATGATAAAAAAAGTCATACTATAGCATGTCGTCTAAAATATGATAAAAAAAGTCATACTATATCAAGTCGTTAAAAATAAAAAAAGTTAAACTATATCATGTCGTTAAAAGTAGAAAAGTCATACTATATCAAGTCGTTAAAAATAAAAAAAAGTTAAACTATATCATGTTAAAAATAAAAAAAAGTCATACTATATCATGTCGTTAAAAATAGAAAAGTCATACTATATCATGTCGTTAAAAATAGAAAAGTCATACTATATCATGTCGTTAAAAATAAAAAAAGTTATACTATATCATGTTAAAAATAAAAAAAAGTCATACTATATCATGTCGTTAAAAATAGAAAAGTCATACTATATCATGTCGTTAAAAATAGAAAAGTCATACTATATCATGTCGTTAAAAATAAAAAAAAGTTATACTATATCATGTTAAAAATAAAAAAAAAGTCATACTATATCAAGTCGTTAAAAATAAAAAAAAGTTATACTATATCATGTTAAAAATAAAAAAAAAGTCATACTATATCATGTCGTTAAAAATAGAAAAGTCATACTATATCATGTCGTTAAAAATAAAAAAAGTTATACTATATCATGTTAAAAATAAAAAAAGTTAAACTATATCATGTCGTTAAAAATAGAAAAGTCATACTATATCATGTCGTTAAAAATAAAAAAAAAGTTATACTATATCATGTTAAAAATAAAAAAAAGTCATACTATATCATGTCGTTAAAAATAAAAAAGTCAGACAATATCAAGTCGTTAAAAATTTTAAAAAAAAAGTCACACTATATCATGTCGTTAAAAATATGATAAAAAAGGTCCAAACTTCCTGTGTCCAATATGAAAAGTGTCTTCAGTCTTCAGGGTTTGTTTTGAGGAGCAGCTGTTTGACCATCAGCCTCCTCCACACACACTAATCTGTGAAACGACCAAAGGAGGATAAACGCGGACTATTTTGAATTAGTCATATTTATATCTAAACCATCGATCCGTGTCGACACTAAACGGCGACGACTCAAAGATATATTTCTTATTAACGTGTTCCGGCGAACATAAATGTGTTGAGTTCAAACGCACGGCTGAATCTCCGGTAATCGGTACCGGGATTACGGTGGCCGGTAAGGGGAAACACGACGGCGGCGAAGAAACAGAAAACCGGCATGACGTCAGAAAACCCCCCTGACGTACACCCACAATGCATTGCGGCGGACCCATTGAATTCTGCGACGCTAGCTTCCGGCGGTTTTCTTCTGCCCGTTTTTTTTAAAGTGTTCCCGGACTGAACTTCCACCGCGCGGCTCCGTGAAACTGGCCGAGAGTCACTCGCGAACGGATCCGGTGAAGGAGGAGACACCAACGGGGCCGTCGAGATGCCGCGAATCATGATAAAAGGAGGCGTGTGGCGCAACACCGAGGTACGTGTTTACACGGCTAGCTGGGCTAGCACGATGCTAACTGCTCACGGTGAACCGATGCGGTCGAGTTAGCATCTCAGCTAGCTGCTCGTTTACAGGATTCACAGCGAAGTTATTCTGTTTATTTGTGTCGTCGTGAGGAAAAGAGTTTAGTCTCAGCCGGCTACTGTCGAATATTTACATAGTTAATGAGCAATTAATGTAACGCGATGAGCAAATGTAACGTGATGAGCAAATGTAACGTGATGAGTAAATGTAACGTGATGAGTAAATGTCACGTGATGAGTAAATGTAACGTGATGAGTAAATGTCACGTGATGAGTAAACAAACACCGGTTCGAGCTCCCAAGTTTCTTTTCCAAGAGAATGAAATTAAAACAAAAGTTTGAAATGGAGAACAGAAAAGATTCAGAGATCAACCTGTCGGTGAATAAATAGATGAATAATGAAGTCTGACTGAATGATGGTTTGTGACGTCATACTCGTGTCCTCCTTCATCCAGGATGAGATCCTCAAGGCGGCGGTGATGAAATATGGGAAGAACCAGTGGTCCCGTATCGCCTCCCTGCTGCACCGCAAGTCTGCCAAACAGTGTAAAGCCAGATGGTGAGTCTTTATATTTATCTTTATCTTTATCCAAAGCTGCTGTTTAATTTAATTTGGTTTATGTAGAGCCAACAATCACAGCGCGGGTTATTTAAAGGTACTGAACACGTTAAAAAAAAAAAAAAGTCCCAACAGCCGAACTTTACAGCATCGCGCAGAGAAACCACAACAATTCGATTATTCCCACGTAAGCTTCGGAGGGAACGAGAAGATCTGCCTGGTGAGAGGAGAGCAGAGAGAGAAAAGGGCAGCGTAGAGAACCAAAACGTGGACGGTTGGAGCTCCACGGCCGGTGGACATCTGCAACAAAGAAAGAACAGAAACCGTACGGAGAGACAAAAACTAAAAGAGAGTTAAATTTAAGATGACCCGCTGACATCCCGTCGGCGTCGCCTCTGTCCCGCAGGTACGAGTGGCTGGACCCCAGCATCAAGAAGACAGAATGGTCCAGAGAAGAGGAGGAGAAGCTGCTTCACTTGGCCAAGCTGATGCCCACTCAGTGGAGGACCATCGCTCCCATCATAGGACGCACCGCCGCCCAGTGTCTGGAGCACTACGAATACCTGCTGTACGGTTTGAAATGACACGTTCATTAGAGTTATGGTTTCATTATAAGATTAGAGCAGACTCTCGTTGACCGTTGTAGGATAAATAGTAAGTGTGATTATGTGTTTTTGTGGTTGTTTAGAGACAAAGCAGCACAAAGAGACAACGAGGAGGAAGTGGGAGACGATCCCAGGAAGTTAAAACCGGGAGAAATCGACCCCAATCCTGAAACTAAACCCGCCAGACCCGACCCGGTGGACATGGACGAAGGTACAGCAGCACACTTAATACTGACGGAGAAACAGAGTTTATACATTTGAGCAACTCACGACTGACTTTTTACATTCACTGGTTTTAGTTTTCATCCACTCCTCGGGAGAATTTAGTGACGCAGCGAGTCGTGTAATAAAAATGGGCGAATTTTTATTTTGTGTCTGAAGATGAGTTGGAGATGCTGTCGGAGGCCAGAGCTCGTCTGGCCAACACCCAGGGCAAGAAGGCCAAGAGGAAGGCCAGAGAGAAGCAGCTGGAGGAAGCCAGGTTAAACTCATTTCATGCTTTTAAAAATCACACACAAACTGAGGACGATGGAAGTATTCATCAGAACAGGACGGTTTGTATTTACTGGTGTTCTGCTGCAGACGGTTGGCGGCTCTGCAGAAACGCAGAGAGCTGAGAGCGGCGGGAATCGACGTTCAGAAGAAGAGGAAGAAGAAGAGAGGAGTGGACTACAACGCCGAGATCCCCTTCGAAAAGAAAGCCACACCGGTAAGTAAAACTTGGCACAAATTCACCTTTTAAGCGTTTCAAAATGAATCCAAAGTCACAGTATTAACCTTTTGTGTGTTTTCAGGGTTTCTATGACACCAGCATGGAGCAGTACAACGCTCTGGAGCCCAACTTCAAACGGCTCCGACAGCAGCACCTGGAGGGAGAACTGCGCAAGTCAGTAACGACGAACACGGTTTTATTTACACAGTTTACAGTAATACTGTCAAACACGGTCACTTCATGTACACGAATACATGTTGGATAAAAACGATGTACATCATAAGGAATAAGCCCCCTTCAAGGAAGTCGCGATTACCATATTTATTCCTTTAAAATCAGATTTTTCTTTCTGAACTTTTTCTAATTCCCGCAATTTTATGCAAATAAAACCCTCAAATGCAAATTAAATTGTAATTTATGAGGAAAATCACCTGCAAAATCGAGCATTTCTGATCACATAAAAAAAACCAACCCTCCTGGACGGGCCGATAAAACTCACCGTCTTCATCCGTCAATCCTGCTGTTTGTTTGCAGCGAGCGCGAGGAGAGAGACAGGAAGAAAGATAAACAGAAGATCAAGAAGAAGAAGGAGAGCGACCTGCCGTCCGCCATCCTGCAGACCAGCGGAGTCGCCGAGTTCACCAAGAAACGCTCCAAACTGGTCCTACCGGCACCGCAGGTAACAAACCCGCCGGACCGGCGGAGTCCGTCCCGCTACGCACGATTTCAAACTTTTGGTATTCGGACGCCGTATTTTGGTTGATCGGTCCGATTCGTCCGCAGATCAGCGACACCGAGTTAGAGGAAGTCGTCAAACTGGGCGTGGCCAGCGAGGTCGCCCGTCAAGCCGCCGAGGAGAGCGAAAGCGGTAACTCCGCCTCCTCCGCCCTCCTGTCGGAGTACAGCGTCGCCAACACCAAGGCGCTGGGACAACGCACCCCGCGCACCCCGACCGTCCAGGACAGGATACTTCAGGTGAGACGGAAACACGTGTATACTCATTTTATTTTGTCTGTGATTATTTTATATAGATTATGAAACAAAATCATCATTTACAGTATTTGATTTAAAAGGGACAACAGGGGACCAAATATACAAATTACTTATTAACATATTTATATCACAAAAAATAATGAGGCGTGTTTTCGTAGGTGATAAGCTCATTTGATTATTTCAATATAGATGACAGAACAGTAATAATAATAATAATAATAATAATAATAATACCCATCACACCCATGAATTGTGAAATTCATTAGCCGATACTCACCATTGTATTGAATTGATTCCATGTTCCAAGTAATTTAGCCATAAAAGAAATTACCGCTGGTAATATTTACCATCTGTGTGTGTGTGTGTGTGTGTGTGTGTGTGTGTGTGTGTGTGTGTGTGTGTGTGTGTTTCAGGAGGCCCAGAACCTGATGGCTCTGACCAACATCGACACGCCTCTGAAGGGCGGCCTCAACACGCCGCTGCACGAGAGCGACTTCAGCGGCGTGACGCCGAAAGGGCAGCAGATCCAAACGCCCAACACCGTCCTCAGCACGCCGTTCAGAACTCCTGGGCAAGGTCAGGGTTCAGAGGGCATGACCCCTCAAGCCGGAGGTGTGATGACCCCACGCGGGGCGGTGACCCCGGGTTTGACCCCCGGCCGCACGCCGCTGAGAGACAAGCTGAATATTAACAGCGAGGAGCAACTGGCCGACCCGGCGTTCACCAAACACATGGTAAACGCCAAACGTCCAAACACCACGAGATATTCAGCTCAGCATCGTTTTAATACAACCAGAAAATATTCACATTTCAGGAGCTGAAATCTGAGAATTAATGTGTTTTTTTTTCATTATAAAATGACTCAAAACGATTAATTGATCAACCGAATAGCAATTTTTGTTTTGTTAATTGACTTAATTATTTCTGCTCTAATTTAAAGCCGTCCCTCTTATTTCCCCTCCACAGCAAAGGGAAAGCCTTCAGCAGCTGAGACAGGGACTGTTGTCACTTCCTGTTCCCAAGAACGACTTCGAGATCGTTCTTCCCGAAAACGCCGAGAAAGAACTGGAAGAGACGGAGACGGAGACGGGATTCATCGAGGACTCGGCCGACGTGGAGGCTCGCAAGCAGGTAAGCGCACGAACACACACACGAGTACACACGAACACACAAACTCTACTTAAAAATGTTGTTTTCTGGATTCATGAAATCTTTGCCTTTCAAAATAAAACTCGCCGAAGTTCAACACGTCTCTTGTGTGTTTCAGGCTGTGCGGGACGCAGAAAGAGAGAAGGAGCTGAAGCTGCGACACACTGCTGTCCAGAGGAGTCTGCCGAGACCTACCGAGGTAACGCACACACACACACACACACACACACACACACACACACGAGTTCACGGCGTCTAAAAGTTGTTTTTTTTAAACGTTGTGTCGAGCTGATCCCCCCCAAAAAATAAAACCTAGAAAATAAAACCCTCAAAGAAAGTGAGTTCCTTCAAGTAACTGATGTTTAATGTTGTGACTGAATTTAAAGAGTTTCACCAACTTCAAGTGATTAAAACAAGTCACGTTGAGCACTAAAGTAGAAAAGAGTTCTTTCTAAAAACACCCCACTTGCGTCGTGCGTCCGCAGGTGAACGAGTCGGTCCTCCGTCCCGCCTCCATGGAGCCGCTCTCCGACCTGCAGGTGGCCGAGGAGCTCATCAAGCAGGAGATGATCACCATGCTGCACCACGACTGCCTGCACCACCCGTCGGCCAACGCGGCCAGCCAGCTGCAGCGCTTCAAGGCCCGAGGCCCCGCCTCCGCGTCCAACAACGCCTCGCACATCTCCTACCTGGAGACGCACAGCTACAAGCCAATCAGCACGGAGGACATGGATCAGGTACAACATCACCTGCTGTTTCCACCTCACACACACACAAATACACGTTATTTGAAGTGTTTGCTGACGACGTTGCGTACCCGTTGAACAGGCGAAGGCGATGCTGGCTGCAGAAATGGAGGTGGTGAAGGGAGGAATGGGCCACGGGGACCTCAGCATGGAGGCCTACAGCCAGGTGTGGGAGGAGTGCTACGGACAGGTGAGCGTCCGAGTCCCGAGAGACTTTTATCTCCCCGTAAAACACAATTAGCACCAACACGCCTCGATAATTGTTTGCAGAAAATTCTGCTGCCACGAAGCAGGACTGAATTATTTTTCTTGATTTAACTACTAATTTATTCATTTTCCTGTCGGGAAACAGACACCAGCCATGTTTTTCTACAGGCCACCCTCTGCTCCGTCTGGTCCTTCTTAACTGTATATAATAATAATAATAATATTGTCCGCCCCTCCCGTTGCACAGGTGTTGTATCTACCGGCTCAGAACAGGTACACCAGAGCCAACCTGGCTTCAAAGAAAGACCGTATTGAAAGCCTGGAGAAAAAACTAGAGGTGAGAACGTTTTTCTGTATTTTTTTTGATTTTGCTACGTCTTTATGAAATGTTGTCTTGAGAGTTTGTGGTGTCTGTGGGACCCTCCAGGTGAACCGCGGTCACATGACAGCGGAGGCCCGGCGAGCAGCGAAACTGGAGAAGAAACTGAAGATCCTGCTGGGAGGGTTTCAGTCCAGAGCGCTGGGGCTCCTGAAGCAGCACGGGGAGCTCTGGGAACAGGTACCAAGCAGCGTTGGACCTTTTCAACACATTAATTCATGTTGTTAATAATAACACTGCTATTAATTAGTGACTGAATGGGAGTCGTCAGTATTTGACTCGTTCACTCGCGGTCGGTAAAAAAAATATCGTCTTAAATGTGAACATTTGTACTTGCGGTAATATTAATGGTGTTATTGCTCGTGGTGTCCACCAGGTGGAGCAGGCGGCCACGGAGCTGCAGACCTTCAACCAGCTGAAGAAGCAAGAAGACACAGCCATTCCCAGGAGACAAGAGGTTCACACACACACACACACACACTAGTGCTAAAATAACACACTAATCTAGTCATCAAATTGGTAATTAACTGATAATTTGTCATTTATTAAGATTTTTTTTTTTTTTTATCAAAATTTTAGCAGTTCTCAAAATGTAAAAAAAGGAAGTGCTTATTTTCCATTTTATTTATTATCTTTTAGTTTTTGGCCAATTAAAACAAACCGTTTGAAGACTTCACCTTTCAGTCTAGAAACCACAATAATAATGAAAATGTTAAAAAAAATTTAACTGAATAATTTTCAAAACAGGAAGCCAGTTAAGTAGTAATTTATTAAAGATCTAAGAAGCTGAAAATAAATGAAGAGTATTTCGGAAATAAAAAAAATGTATGATGCTAATATGAAGAAAGGTCCGTCCGATCTAGAATCATTTGCTTTTTTTTTTTAAATCTTATTGAGGCTCAAACTGATTTTTATTTTTATTTTAATCCGAGATAAATCGAATTATCGCCCTCCGATCAATATTTTTCCCGTTTGTGTGCTTCAGGCTCTGCGGGAGGACGTGGAGCGGCAGATGGAGCGCGAGAGAGAACTTCAGCAGCGGTACGGAGAGCAGCTGATGGAGAGGGAGTCGATGCTCAACAGCGCTCAGAAATACTGAAACACACACACACACACACACACACACACACACACACACTCACACACTCTCGTCGTGGTGGTGGAGTCGCTCGCAGAAAATAATCTCTCGCCGCCGCCGTCGTCATATGGAAACGTGTCACTCTCTGATCATCTCTTGCCTCCGTGTGCTCATCGTTGCTCTGAGTTGTGAGCATGCTCAGTAAGTCCCTTTGTGTTTCTGTATTAGTGACCAATAAAGTTTCATTTCAGCAGCGACGTACGAGCGTGCGAGTGTTTCTCCGGAGCGGATTTTTAACTTGAGGTTTAAAAATAAAAAAAATAAAAATAGAAAACATTTGGTTTCCTGAAAACTCTTTTAATAGAAAAAAAAAAAATAATAATAATAATAATGGATGCCTACAAGAATGTGTCTTGATAGTTTGGAGCGTCCTCAGCAGGTGAGGAGAGACATCCCAGTCCTCCAATAGGCACTCTGACGGAGACAGAAGACACGAGATCATCGTCAGATCAGATCTGTGCTCGTAAAAAGGAAAAGTTCGGATCTTTTCAGATCTACAGTGTTTTCATAAAAGATAAAAGATTCATAAAAGATTAAAAAAAGAATCAGGAAGCCGCTGTGTGTTCACCAGCGTTTGATGATGAACAACATCTACAAGTTACGAGATCTATGCTTCACTGGAAGACTTTTAAAACAATATTTTTTTTAAATGTATTGCAGGAGAACTAACTGGTTTGGTATATATATATATATATATATATATATTGTTTTAGCACAAAATCCCGTCTTTGTTACGACATTTCATACGAATAACTTTGGAAGATCTTGATATTCAGCTGAACTTTGGATGTTTTTTATCTGGATTAGCAAGTATGAAGAGAAAAAATGATTGACAGTTCTCTGTTAAGAGAACCACAAAACATCTTTTTTTTTTTAACCACTAAATATAGTTTTAATTTAAATCCAGAAATAAAACGTGTAGAGATGCTAGAAAATCAGAGCTGTTACTGAAAGTGTGTGTGTGTGTGTGTGTGTGTGTGTGTGTGTGTGTGTGTGCACATACTGTGTGTCTGTAGTTGTATCTTCTGATGGCCTCTCTGATGTGACACGGCTGGATGCCTCCGCTGGGAGGCTCCACTGTTGCCGGGCAGTTCTGAAACACACGACACCGTTTTAAGTGTATTATCTTTAATCTGAATGGAGCATCCTAATATTTCTAATCGGCAACAGTCAGCAGAGAAATAAGGATAATCTGTAGAAACAAATGGTTTAACCACCTTTCATGCTATAACTGTCACCTGGGCTGGATCTGAGGACTTTTCCTTCTACAATTACACATATAATAATTATTTTAATAATAATAATAATAAATGATAATAATAAAAACATAGAAGTCTTTGATGCATTCAACAAATTTGCATATTTCTGGCAAAAAAACCAAAAAAACATTTCAATACAATGAAGGAATTTTCTATTTTTGAAGCAGAAATATTTCAATTGAGAAAAATAAAATTCCAACAGTCATGTGATCACACACACACACACACACACCTTTTTGCGTTTCCTCTGCCTCGCCCGGCCGTCCAGGCTGCCGTTGCCCTGTAGGAGGGGCTTAGAGGCGTGGGAGGACCCCGGAGTGGAAGGGGGCGTGGCCTCAGGTGAGTCTGGATCCTTCTTCACCTGGTGGGAGGACGGATGTTAGTAACTACTGAGAAGATGGCTGCTGTGCCCAGAACTTATTTAAGATTTAAGAAAACAAGGGAGCGTGCTTTTGTGTGTGTGTGTGTGTGTGTGTGTGTGTGTGTACCTCTGCGTGTGTGTTGTAGTGGATGTAGCTGGCAGAGATCACGTGACTGGTGGCGTTCGTCTTCACCGTCATTTCCTGTTTTATCAGCAGAGACAAATCCACGATCTGCAGACGAAAACAGACCAATTTTATAAACAACAACAACAACAACACCACCAATACACAGGTGCGACATCGTGACTCAACACGTTACCTGGGCAACCGTCTCATAGGCCAGATATGACATGATCTCCATGGCGATGCTGTTGGGTTTCAGCTCCAGGCTGCTGCAGTCCAGCCAGTCCCGAAACTTGGAGGCTTTCTTAGCTGAAAGACATAAAAAAAATTAAATCGGAAATGATTTAATCATTATTATTTAATATCATTATTATTTAATATCATTATTATTTACGATCATTATTATTTAATGATGATTAATGGGAGAAACGACTGGACTCAAATCTTACCGAAGCTGAGCTGTCGACTCTCACAGAACTCCGAGTACTGAGTCTGGTCCATCGTCCGAGTGTGACGCTCTAAACGCTGAACACACACACACACACACACACACACACACACACACACACACACACACACACACACACACAGTAAAATCACCATCAATCACACACTAAACTTAAACATACTGCCGTCCAGAGTCAAACCAGTCAGTCGTTGAAAATAAAAAAAAAAATAAAAAAAGGCGCGTTGTCACGACGACATCACGACGTCCTCTGACCTCCATCCTCTCCTGTTTGATGGGGTCGACTTCCTGCCGCTCAGCTAACGTCAGGAGCTCGCCGGTCTGATCCATCCCCACCAGGAAGTCCTGGGCCAGTCGCTGCCTCCGCTGGTTACCCCCGGCAACAGCAGCAGCAGCAGCAGCAGCAGCAGCGCCGGTCCACCTGTCTGGAAAAAAAATAAAATAAAAACAACTTCTGGTGATCTCTGTTCATATTATTCTGATATTTGGTTCTCGAACATAAACGTTAAGAGAAACATCATATGATTAAAACTTTATTTTGAAAGTGTCTCGGGTGTCCTTCAGTGTACCTTGTTCTTGCTGCGGTTCTTCGTCCTCCAGAGTTTTGAGCAGTTTGGATTTATAATCTCTAAACTGGAGATATTTCAATAATCTCGCCACCTTCCTCTGATCAAAAAAGAGAGAACACAAAACGAAGGGGAAATTATTCATTTCAAAGCTACAAATCAACGAGGTTTAGTTATTTTTTTCTTTTCTTTAAATCAATAAAAAAAAATTAAAAAAAAAAATCCTATTTAAATATGGTGTTTTTGTTTTGTTTTGTTTGTTTCGGGTGTGTTTTGTGTACCTTGTCCTTCCTCATCAGGAACAGGATGTCCTCGGCTGAAATGACCCTCGAACCCCGAAAAGCCGCCCCGTCGGAGGCCTGATGCAGCTGATCAATGAACCAATCACATCCCAGAGTTCAGTTACACAAGTTAACGAGGCCGACGCAGAGGCGCCTTTAAGCTGCGATACCACCGAGCGCCACTAGAGGTCGACTCCAAAAGGCCTCCATAGACTCCCACTCAACTTCTCTCAAAAAAAAAATCCTAGGTCGCCCCAAATATGGTCACTTCCTGCTCCAAACTAGCAAAAATGGCGCTATTTAGGTCTAATCTTGAATTTGTTTGAAATTTAAAATAAATACGTTACCATGGTGATGAGCTGCGTGTGCACGATGTCCTCCACCAGAGCTGCCGTCTCGTGCAGAGGCCTGCGAGCGTCTCCCAGAGCGAACCTGGAAAAAAAAAAACACACGTGGTGACGTTGAATCAGATCTGAGATCAGTCGACAGTCTGCCGGTTTCATGACTGTAACATGTTTGTTTTTTGTGTTGATAAAAAATAAACAAATAAAAACGAGCCATCGCTG